>NC_010006.1:0-98136 GCF_000002455.1 Bigelowiella natans
TAGACCCTAGACCCTAGACCCTAGACCCTAGACCCTAGACCCTAGACCCTAGACCCTAGACCCTAGACCCTAGACCCTAGACCCTAGACCCTAGACCCTAGACCCTAGACCCTAGACCCTAGACCCTAGACCCTAGACCCTAGACCCTAGACCCTAGACCCTAGACCCTAGACCCTAGACCCTAGACCCTAGACCCTAGACCCTAGACCCTAGACCCTAGACCCTGCGTGTGGTGGTTTGTTTGCGCCGCTCTGTTACTAGTTTTTAAATATTTAAACTTGACATAATTAAAATTTTAAACCTTGTAGAATCTGCATCCTTTTATATTTTGTCTACCTTTAATGCAGATAGTTTCTAACTCGTCAGTTTGGGTTTGCACGCATAACACTAACATGTTCGTTAGTCTCTTTGTGTGAGCATTTGGCATGGAGTTAGTTCCTTCTGGTTGTACGCGGCGTATGCAGCGCGGTATTCTGGTTTTTGGTAGAAACTCGCCCATGATGCGGTGTTCCTGCCCATACCTTGGAATTCGGACGCTTCCAGACCTTATACTAGCCCTTAGATTAGGGCCTGTGTAGCGTTCCACGCTCAATTGATACTCTTGTTGCTTAATTAGACATCCGGAAACATTCACGGATAAGAACCGAAACACCGCAACCGGTTCGTGGATGCGCCTAGCGGCATCCCTGTAAGATACTGAACGAAGTCCTGTAGGATAATACACGTTCAACGACCTATAAATACTACAGCGAGAGTATTTTGACTCAATTATAACTAACACGCGCGATATGGTTTTGGCAGGTATACGTTTAGTAGACCTTCAATTAGAAAGTCTTCGGCTGATCGAATACGTCCAAAGCTGTGTATCCGCACAGGGAAGCACACACTGGAGTTTTGTCTCCCCAGATTCTCTTCTTACGTTGTGGAAGCCCCACATCAACAACTTGAGGGTTGTCACCATCTAAGAACGGTTAGCCCACACTCAAGCTTTTTGTTATATACGTGAGCTATTTCCCGCTGAGAAGAGTTTCGGTTTGGCGAGCTTGTCGTCCAGTGGTATGCGTTCCCAGGAGAAACCCCAACTAAACAAATCAAAACAATGGTTTCCTACTCTCTAACTAGGTCACGTTTCGAGTCTCAGAGGCAGCGTTTACAAAGAGGTCTAAGAGAGTTTTCGCGATGCGGGCTTTGGTTCGAGAGGGAGCATGGATCATGCTTGAATATTGATCCTGTAGAATTATCTTTTTCTACGGGTTGCATCATCGGATGATGTACCAGAGAGGCGCCGGTACGGCGCCTCTCGAATAGTTTCCGCTTTGCGGAGATGCGACTTGATAGCTGGTGGATCCTGCCAGTAGTTATATGCTCGTCTTCAAGATTAAGCCATGCATGTCTAAGTGTAAACCACTGGTGAACTGCGAATGGCTCATTATACCAGTTATAATCTATTTGGTGGTATGGACTACTCGGATACCCGTAGTAACTCTGTGGCTAATACGTGCGAATTTCCCCAACTCATCCGTCAAGGAGATTAGGAGGGGCGTATTTATTAGTTATAAACGCTAGCCTCGACACTCAGCCTTAAGTTATAGCCTGAGTGTAGAGATCGTGTTGAATCATAATAACTGTCGAATCGTATGGCCGTTTAGCTACTAGTATAGCTGAACAACGCTAACGATGCTCCAATCAAATTTCTGCCCCATCATCTTGCACGTTGGTAGGGTAGTGGCCTACCAAAGAAATGACGGGTAACGGGGAATTGGCGTTCGATTCCGGAGAGGGAGCCTGAGAGACGGCTACCACTTCTAAGGAAGGCAGCAGGCGCGCAACTTACCCAATCCTGACGCAGGGAGGTAGTGACGAAACATACCCTAGTATAGATCCGTGATCTTGTATAGGGAATGCATCCAATCTAAACCGTTGGGTGATGACCGATTGGAGGGCAAGACTGGTGCCAGCAGCCGCGGTAATACCAGCTCCAATAGCATATATTAGTGTTGTTGCGGTTAAAACGTCCGTAGTCGAATTAAAGGCTCGTAACGCGTCTGACGCTAGGAGTTACTGGGGTGACCATCCCCAAGGGGTAGCTTGTGTAGCCCTGCGGAGATATCGCCCCATGTTACCTTGACGAAATTGTGGTGTTCATAGCAAGTACGGAGTACTCTAGGCACAATAGCATGGAATAACAACGCAAGGACTCCGACCCGGATTGCGCTAGCGCTCGGGATCGGAGGAAGGATTAATAGGAGCAGTCGGGGGCGGTCGTATTCCATTGCTAGAGGTGAAATTCGGTGACCAATGGAGGACGAACAACAGCGAAAGCATCCGTCCAGTATGTTTTCATTGATCAGTGGACGAAAGCTAGGGGAGCGAACACGATTAGGCACCGTGTGTAGTCCTAGCCGTAAACGATACCGACTAGGGGTTGGTGGACGTTCTTCTCGATAGCTCCATCAGCACCTTATGAGAAATCACAAGCTTTCGGGTTCCGGGGGGAGTACGGTCGCAAGGCTGAAACTTAAAGGAATTGGCGGAAGGGCACCACAAGGCGTGGAGCTTGCGGCTTAATTTGACTCAACGCAGGAAAACTTACCAGGTCCGTACATAGGGAGGATTGACAGATTGATAGCTCTTTCTTGATTCTATGGGAGGTGGTGCATGGCCGTTTCTAGTTCGTGAGTTGACTTGTCAGGTTAATTCCGGTAACGAGCGAGACCTCAACTCCTAGCGAGCTCAGTACGTTGAATATCCGGTGTAGACTTGGGTACAACCAAGATCCACGAAGGGAGTAGCTTGGTGAAGGCAATCCGGGTATGGGCCAGGACCGAGCATTACGAAATGAGCATCCTAGGAGGACGCTTGGTGGGAAACCAAGGGAGGCATGAGGCGATAGCAGGTCTGTGATGCCCTTAGATGTTCTGGGCTGCACGCGCGCTACAATGGTGCGAGCAATGAGATGAGGGCTGAACCGAGAGGTTTGGCGCGCCTCGTAAACCGCACCCTGCCAGGGATAGATCATTGCAATTGTTGATCTTGAACGAGGAATGCCTAGTAAGCACGAGTCATCAGCTCGTGCTGAATACGTCCCTGCCCTTTGTACACACCGCCCGTCGCTCCTGCCAATGGATCGGCTGGAGAGAGCGAGAGATCGACCAGGGTAACACCCTCGCGTTGTAGACCTCCCTCGATCCGTCAGTATCTAAAGGAAGGAGAAGTCGTAACAAGGTTTCCGTAGGTGAACCTGCAGAAGGATCATCGCTTCTAAATCGAGCCCAGCGCGCGAGCGTAAGTCAAGGTTGAAACACGTGACGAAAGAGAAACAGTCAGGCGCATGGCAGGTGAACCTACCAAGTGTGAACGAAGAAACCCTAGTGATGGATGTCTAGGCTCCCGTATCGATGAAGAACGTAGCAGAAAGCGACATGCGATGATACGCGCATAGACCAGGATTCCGCGGACTCGTGAATCATTGAATCTTCGAACGCATCTGGCGCTCAGCAGTGGAGCCGTAGCAGGCTGAGCATGCCCTGGAGTAGTGACAAGAGCTGCCATCGCTGTGGCACGAGTGTGCTGCAGCGCCGTGTCCGATATCCGAAAGTGAGTCCAAATCTCCTTGAGGACGGATCAAATACCGGACCCTACCCTAGCGGTGGGGAGAGGCTAGTTTCCTGTGGGTCGCTGAACGACCCACGAGCGCATGAGGTCCTACCCACGAGCAGGAGAACCCGCTGAACTTAAGCATATCATTAAGCGGAGGAAAAGAAACTAACCAGGATTCCCTTAGTAACGGCGAGCGAACCGGGAGTAGCCCAACCACGAAGCGCATTGAACCTGAGCCAAGGGAGGCCAGGTTCTAGTGCATTGTAGGGTAAAAGGAAAACGGAGTGGTGAATCCGATGGGTGTATTCCTAGCTAAAGGGAAACCCTATACCCGCACGTGTCTGAAGAGGAACTGGAATGTCCCACCAGAGAGAGTGAGAGTCTCGTAAGTCACGCGCGGGTTGGGTCCAATACCCTTTACCAGGGCCCGGATGATCCACCAATTCCTGAGAGTCGGGTTGCTTGAGAGTGCAGCCTGAAGCGGGTGGTAGACCCCATCCAAGGCTAAATACAACCGGGAGACCGATAGCGAACAAGTACCGCGAGGGAAAGATGAAAGAGCACCCCGGAAGGGGAGTGAAATGAGAACCTGAAATCATTAGGGTGGAAGCATCTGGGGGTGCGATGTGGGGATGGTTATAAGCCAGTTCCTTTGATCGATCCCAGCCGCGCATCGCACGAGACAGGTCCGACACGGATCTGAAACGAATCTCGTGACACGATGAGGGGCTGTGTAGATAGAGACAGAGTCAGGCATGTCCTGCATGACCTGATCACGAGGATCGATCCAACATCCTCCGATGACCCGTCTTGAAACACGGACCAAGGAGTCTGGCAGGTCTGCGAGTCAGTGTGCGGCGAGCCACACGGGCGTAAGAAACCTGACCAGGGGTTGGACACATGGACCATGCCGAACTGAGGCACGGTCCATGTGTCCAACCTTGACCGGTCGCCCTATACGCGGAGCCTTATTACCGCTGATGCATCCCGGTATAGCCATACCGGGCTCGCTGCGGAAGTGCGCAGTCATGCGTTTGAGAGCTTCGCGTCTGAGCGATCCGGTGGAGCAGGCCTCCCAGGACCCGAAAGGTGGTGATCTAGGCCTGGGCAGGGCGAAGCCTGGCTAACGCTTGGTGGAGGCCCGAAGGAGTGCTGACGTGCAAATCGCTTCTCTGACCTGGGCCTAGTGGCGAAAGACCAATCGAACCACCTAGTAGCTGGTTCCCTCCGAAGTTTCTCACAGGATAGCTGAGACTCGATCGGGTGTGTCAAGTAAAGCGACTGATTACGAGTGACGGGCGTGGATAGATGTTCGACTCGTTCTCAAACTCTGAATTGGCACGGCGCCTCCTTGCTTGGATGAAGGGGTAAGCGCGACCGAGAGTCTCAAGTGGGCCAGTTTTGGTAAGCAGAGCTGGCGATGCGGGATGAACCGAGTGTCGAGTTAAAGTGTCCAACTACACGCTCACCTAGATCCCAGGAAGGTGTCAGCTGATACTGACAGCGGCGCGGTGGTCATAGAAGTCGAAATCCGCTAAGGAGTGTGTTACAACTCACCTGCCGAACCAGTAGGCCCCGAAAATGGATGACGCTCAAGCGTGTGACTTAGACTCGACCGTGAGCGCGAACGTTGCTCTCACGGGTAGGAGGGCGTGGGTGTTGCTTCGAAGCCATGGCGTAAGCCTCGGTGGAGCGGCGCCTAGTGCAGATCTTGGTGGGAGTAGCGAATATTCAAATGAGAACTTTGAAGACTGAAGTGGAGAAGGGTTCCGCGGGAACAGCGTTTGGCCGCGGGTGAGTCGATCCTAAGGATTAGGGTAGCGCCGTAGCATCCTCATCGAAAGGGAAAAGGGTTAATATTCCCTTACCTTGGAGGGATCCGAAGGCGGCAACGCAAGCGAGCTCGCAGACGCTCGCCTTGATCCCGGGAGGAGGTCTCTACTCCTCTTGATGCTTGTGGGGGCTTGGAGCAGGGTCAACTGAGAAGGGGCTCCACAAGCGGCACAGCCTGTTCGAAACACGGGGTCCGGTGCATCAGGGCGGGCCCATGAAAATGCGAGGGAGCGACAAGGATGCACCTCCCAAGGTCGTACCCATAACCGCATCAGGTCTCCAAGGTGAGCAGCCTCTAGTCGATAGAGAAAGGTAGGTAAGGGAATTCGGCAAATTAGATCTGTAACTTCGGGATAAGGATTGGCTTCGATCGTTACCCCCCTGGGTATCGCTGCGGAAGTGCGCAGTGAAGTTTCGCGTGGCGGAGACCCGACGGCCTACACAAAATACGAGATCTATACACATCCCACAGCGGGTGCAACTCCCCGATCCAAGGATGTGTGTCTGTATACTAATGGACGGTCTTTGTGTGGCGGGTGTCGTGTCAGGGGTCACCGAGGAACGATACTGATACCTGGGGGAGGTTGACTCAATTGAAACTGGCGCGGACCAAGGGAATCCGACTGTCTACTAAAAACACAGCATTGCGATGGTCCCCCGCGGATGTTGACGCAATGTGAATCCTGCCCAGTGCTCAGACTGTCAAGACGGAGAGATTCGACGAAGCACGGGTAAACGGCGGGAGTAACTATGACTCTCTTAAGGTAGCTAAATGCCTCGTCATCTAATTAGTGACGTGCATGAATGGAGCAACGAGATTCCTACTGTCCCTACCTACCCTCTAGCGAAACCACAGCCAAGGGAACGGGCTTGGGAGAAACAGCGGGGAAAGAAGACCCTGTTGAGCTTGACTCTATCCTGGGGTTGTTGGGCGACTTAGGAGGTGTAGCATAGGTGGGAGCTTCCGAGCGTCACTGAAATACCACCACTCCCAAGATCGTCCTGCTGATCTTGTTATCGTAAGCGTGCATGGACCCACTCCCGTGGCGTGGTTTGTGCGCGGCAGGCATACTCGAGTAAGTGTAGGATCCGCGCGATTCCTCGCTTGCTTGGCTTCTTACGCACGAGAGACACCCCCAGGTGGGGAGTTCGGCTGGGGCGGTACACCCGTCAAAAGACAACGCGGGTGTCCTATGGTCAGCTCAACGAGGACAGAACTCTCGTGTGGTGTAGTTAAGGGTAGAAGCTGACTTGATTCGGGCTCTCAGTAGGAGCTTGAGCTGCGAAAGCATGGCCTACCGATCCTTTAGCCTTCTGGGTGTGAAGCTAGAGGTGTCAGAAAAGTTACCACAGGGATAACTGGTTTGTGGCAGCCAAGCGTTCATAGCGACGTTGCTTTTTGATTCTTCGATGTCGGCTCTTCCTATCATTGTGAAGCAGGATTCACAAAGCGTTGGATTGTTCACCCACAGACAGGGAACGTGAGCTGGGTTTAGACCGTCGTGAGACAGGTTAGTTTTACCCTACTGTTGTGAGGGACCGGTGTGATGGTAATGGAGCTTAGTACGAGAGGAACGGTTCGATCGGATACTTGGTAACGCGCTCGATGGAGCCGTCGATGGCGCGAGGCTACATCCGTGGGGTAATGGCTGACAGCCTCTCAAGCCAGAACCCTTGCCAGAGACACGGCCAGGCGAGAGGAACGCGGCCGGCCAAGACAAGCCTCTGCGCGAAGCGGAGGAAGAAGCCCTTATGTACCCCTTAGAGGGCACAGAACTGACGCGCCCGAGCCTCAGATCATTCTGGGGCAAGACCTCCGCCAAGGACCCACTGTAGACGACCGTGCTAAAGAGGAACGGGGTGCTGGAAGCGAGAGAGTGCAAACGCGTGATCCGTGCAGGCCTACCCCCGGTTCACTAGGTCCTCCGGAATAAGGATGCAAGTATACAAAAATTCTGCTTCTTACTATTCTTAGTTGTAGTCTTTTCGTTACCTTACTTTCAGGCATTATCTCGTTTAAGGCTTTTAATCATATATCCTCTTGGGTTAGCATCTCTTGATGTTATTTCAGCCTCGCTTACATAAATTTGCGTCGCTACTAGAGTATCTCAACTTTTAACAGTCCTCTTGAACGTTCGATGAATCTGTAGAGAGTCGCCCATTGATGTCATGCACTATCTCAATTACCTTGATTAATAAGCCAACCTGGGTTGCATTCCTTGAATTTGATTCGGAGCATTTTTTGAGATGTCTTTGGCTTTCTTGAGATACATCCAAAAGGAGGAGACTATTTCTATATCAAGCACCTCCAAACTTCAGTTGATAAGAGAGACAGAGGAGTCCTGTAAACGCAAAGTAGGAGTAGGGGTGTGCACCCCTACGTCTTGTAGAGAAATAGCTTCTCCTGTGGTCACAGATCGTCCAGGTATGTTCTAGTAAGAGTCATGTGAAACATTGAGGTTTTTTTACCACCGTGTCTGAAGGTGCTCTTTGAATGTACATGCACTCATCTCTATACGGTGGTTAGAAAAAGGGAGTAAGGTAAATATTAAGTGAATAATCCTAAAACAAAAAAAAGTTAATTATAGGCTTTAATTAGTAAAGTCTTGTCAAATATAATAGCGAGCGACCTTCTGTAAGGCCATGGTTATTATTGAAGTAGAGTTTGTAGTTCACTCATGAGTTGGGTTATGGCAGACTGTCTTTACTGTTCAGACCGGATCGCAGGGCATCGATGGTAGACTGTATCTGTGAAGCTTCTCAGATTTTGCAAGTTCGCTGTCTTCTTGTAGCTTCCTCTGAGCTTCGTAAATGAGAGCCTCGGCGTTATTTTTAATCTCGACAAATTCCTTTTCGGCCTTATCCTCACCTGAATACTTCTGGGCATCTTCAATGATCTGATCGATCTCTTCCTTGCTAAAGAAAACTTCTTGGTCATTTGGGTTTGTTTCGTGCATCTTTTTGGAAAGCCTGGTGTGTCAAGTGCAACCTCATCTTGTCGTTGGATTACCCTATAATTGATTTTCTGGCGAAACGGTGTCTATTTTCATAAAGGATCATATCGTTTTCGATACTGGATGGAAACTTTAGGTGTTGTGTATTTATCTGATAAGGATTTGTTTTGTCCTCTAGTTTGTACCTTCATGCTTGGGTTTTTTTTGTAAGATACTAGGGAGCGGCGTATATATAAGGGCGAGCTATCTGTGCATGTATCAAGAAATATAGGTGTATAATATAATTTTTAATTAAATGTTACATATGATAAAGTAATTATCGACTTACATAAGAGTCTTGTAGTATGAAGAGCCATGGTTACAAATATCTATTTTATTTTATTGTTTTTTTCTTTATTGTTTTGTTTAATTGAATTTTTAATCTGCGTTCACGCATCTTTAAAATTGGAACGATACAGAGAAGATTAGCATGGCCCCTGCGCAAGGATGACACGCATAATCCGAGATTAGGTTCCTTTATTTATAATCTATTATCATTGTTTGAATAATCATTTTATCTTATTTATATGTTTGTTTCTCGATATCCCCAATGTTTTATATTTGTTGACTGATTATTTTTCGCTTTTGGTATGGTTTTATCTTTCATTGTCTTTTCTTTGGTTAATTTGTTTTTATTGTTATTCGAAATGTATTTCCAATTTTTAGGTAAACGAAAAATTCGCTATTCTTTGAGATAATACTTTATAATATCTTGATAGACGGTAAATGTGACTTTCGATTAGGTTTAGATGATAACGGTTTGCCAGATCATGTTTAAAATCTGATAAATGAGCTTTAATTTTATTTGCTTTTTTGATTAAATAAAATAAATCTTCGGGAACAAGAGGCACCAGGCCCTTTTTTAATAATTATTACCTTAAGTCTGAGAATTTTTGAAATATTCATGCCAGATATATTTCTCGTATCTACCACAAGTTTCTCATCTCTGAGCACTAATCCTATTTTAGAGGGAGGTAGATTATTATTTTTAGCTAAGTTGGCTATAATTTTAATTAGCTATTTCTTTAAGAATTACGTTTTGGGAAGTTAAACCTTTCCATTCGCAAGAATATTTTCTGTAAGGCACGGTAGTAGAGGATATACCTTTTCCCTTAGAATACATTTTACCCATTTTCTTTAGTAAAAAATTTAATTATTTATTGAAACAATTACTTTAAAAAACAACTTTATTGAAAAGCAGGATAGATATTGATTAATATAAGCGAAATCGCTTATATAATTACTTTTTTTTTGTAATTGTTGCGTTAAATTATAAAAAAAATTCACGTTAGTGTAGTTTTTTAATTTTCTTTCATATAATAGAGTATCTGCGATTATATCAAATGATTTATCGTTGAATTTTAATGCTCTTACTGACCATAGTCTAAACTTATAGAACTAATTATTATTAAAATACATTGTTAAAGCTATAAAACTGCTTTGCTACTAATTTTACAATATACACTGGAGATCGAGCGTATTTCATTGCGAGAAATAATGTAACTTTTTCAAAAAAGTTTTTCCTATGAGATAGAAATTCCATCCATAGTAAAGTAGAACTTGGACATTTTTTCAAAGCTTTTGTAATCAAATGCGATAGCATAAAGCATTTGTTAAATTTATTCTTAAAAATTGCTAAATAATATAGCCATAAAAACTCTAAACTTTGATATCTTCTTTTCAACTACTTTCAATTTTTTTACTGAAGCTATTATCAAGTAATAGTGTGATCCAAATAAAATTATACAGTTGAAAAATTCTAAATTATATATGAGATGAGAAAAATTTAATGACATGAGAATTTTAGTATTTTTTATGAGATATTTATTATTACAGTTATAAAAAGACCTGTAGTAAAGTAATAAATGCTCTTTTTTGGTATTATTATTAATAATCGTCTATTAAAAAGCATCTACCTTTTCTAACAAGTGCAATAATTCAGACTTGATTTTTATGTTAGAATAAATATATAATTTAAGAAGAGATATTTTTAAAAATCCTACAAAATTTTTATAAATAGAGAAAAATTTTTCGTTCATAAAATAGTTGTTTATATCTTTGATGAGATAAAAAAATTTCGAGGAATAGATATATATATTGATTGATTTTCGAGTATTAAAAGTTAAATGAACTAATCTCTTTGAGCATTTATTTAAGTTTCTTAGGATATAACTTTTATATTTATTGATGATTACAAATGTTACATCATGATTAACAAAAATAGTAGATATTTTATCAATATTTCTAACAAACTTTTTAGTTTGATGCGTGAATTTTAAAAAATACAAATACTTCAACCACAAATAGTAGTTTTTTTCAAAATAAAAACATAGATTTCTAAAAATTTCTTCTGATATATTATAATTTCCTTTACTCATAGATTCTGACGCCTTAATTATCCAATTTTTTATAACTTGAGAGCTGGATAGATCCTGTGAAATTAGTAAGTTAACTAGGACACGTAATGTGATTTTGAAAGACACACTTTTGGATTCTAGTGATCGCGTAAACCTGATTATTTCTGAAATATCATAATTAAATTTATTTGCATTTAAAATATAAAAGTATCTTTTTAATATTTTATTAATATTTGTATAATTTCCTTGAATTTCCTCCAATTGAGCTGCTGTAAGCCATATTTCAAAATTGGACCAGTTAAAAGTTCTCGCAATATTGATTAGTTTTTTAGAATTTTCATAATTTTCTATTTGAATTAATACTCTCCAGAGCTCAAAATCAAAAGGGCAACATTCAATTGCTCTGTATAGTAATTTTTTAGTCATAGTGAAAGACTCTAGTTCTATAAGCTTTTTCCAAAAGCTACTATTTTGCGGAAGCTTTTATTATAATTAAAACTTTCAATAATGCATGTTTCAAAATATTTTTTTGTTTTAATGATGTATTTTGTAAAGATATAGCTAATTCCCATAGTATGGTAGACTTAGGTAAAATAGACGTGGCTATAGTAATTATACGAGATTTATGATCGTTATCCGAGGATAAAATAAAATTTTTCCATAATATTTCTGATTTTGGGCATTTTTCTAAACCAGATAACAAATAATAACGAGATGCTTGATATTGAAGCTTAGTTCTTTCTAATATACTTAAAGAAAGCCAGTAAAATTCGTTATCTTTATTAGACATTATTTTTTTAAGATAAAAATTTTTCATACTAGAATAACTGTTAAAATTATTTAATTTTATATTATTTTTATAAACTCTTTTGTTTTTTGTATGCTTCCCTATTGGTCCATCTGTATGGGATTTATGATCAGAGAGCATAACGTAATGATTCTCCAATTAGTAGTTTATACTAAATATAATGTTTTAAAGATAGTATTGAGGTTTTTGATTCACCGATTACCAATAGGTCTGAACATTTTTTAGTTAGTCTGGTAAATCTATTTTTACTTTTTACCGTCTATTTTTTCTAAATGTATCATTTTTCTGAGAGATTTAGTTTTTCTAATCTCCTTTATAACTGCAATTGTTCCTAAGTGTTTTCCTCTAGTAATTAGGCACAAACTACCAACTTCGAATTTCAACGCGTAGACTATTTCATCATTGATTGTTTTTATTAGTAAAGAATCTTCAACCTGAAATTCAATATATTACTTTAATTTTCGCATAGTTTATTTTTAGTTCACGTAAATCGTCGGTTATTATGATTTTATTTTTAGACGATGCATTTATTATCTTTATGACTTTACAAATCTTTAAATCTTTTTCATTTTGATTTATTTCATAAACAGTAAGTTTTCCAGCTTTTGATAATAAAACTCTATAGTGTTTATTAGCTAGAGGGAAGGATATGGTATCCATCAATGAGATGGGAAATTTATGAGATAAACATTTCTTTCCGTTTACATATAGGAAACCTGTTTTAACCACTTTTTGAGCTTCTTGATTATTATCAGCCAAACTATTTTTGTTATTATTACTGGAAAAATTTTTTAATTATATTTAATAAAGAAACCGATTTTACTTTGGAATGAGGTCCAGAAGATATTTTTGTGTTCTATTTTAATTAATATTTACGAAAATGCCAAGTTTTTTTTTGTATTTAATCATTGTATTGCTAGAAATTCTTTTTTGATGCTTTTTTATTCCCTTAGCCATACAAGAAAATACTTTTATAGAGAACAAACATTATTCTCTGAACTTAGTTTTTAAATGTCAATTAAAATAAACATACCTGATTTAAAACTATTTATGGAAGAAGAAATTCAAAGTAAAATAATTCACAATAGTTCAATTAAAGAACAAGCTATGTTTAAAAGGTACTCTAAGAGGTTTTGATCAGTTTCTAAACATTGTTCTTGAAAAATCAAGTTATTCCAAAGAATCAAATTATTTTGATATTCTAGTATGATCTACATTAATAGATTGTTAGAGGAAATAGTATAATTTCGGTATCTAAACTATAACTTTTATTAATATAATTTGTAAGACTATTGTTTTTTTTATTTGGTTTTAATGATACACAAACCTGTAATTTATTTCAAGAGTAAAATTTGTTTAAACATTCACGACGGAATGAATTATTATATGTACAATTTAAAAAATTCTATGATAAATCATGTAAAATATACATATCAAATTAATAATGAAATAGCACAAAAAATGGTAAAACACAATGAATAGTCT
This sequence comes from Bigelowiella natans, assembly GCF_000002455.1. NCBI lineage: Eukaryota > Cercozoa > Chlorarachniophyceae > Bigelowiella > Bigelowiella natans. Next base: position 13,077 of record NC_010006.1, read on the forward strand.
AAGACTAAAAGTATTTTTATTTATGGATATCTAAATGATTCTTTATCAATCCAAATTATATCAAATTTGTTATTCTTTAACGGTAAAAACGAGCAAGGAATTAGTTTAATTCTAAATTCTAATGGATCTAATGTATAAATGTAAAAACTAGATAACAGATTCTATTAATATAAATGAGTGTATGAATTATATTTACCCTGAAGTTTATACAGTTGGAATTGGAAATATAATGGATTCAATTATATTGATATTAGCGAATGGAAAGAAAGTATGTATATAAAATAAAGGATAGTAGAGCAATCTTTCCTAATGCAAAGATATCAATTTCCAAAAAACTTTTGAGAAGTTATGGCAAGTACAATACTATACAAGAAAAATGCGTTTTTTTAGTTCATGCTTCTTTTTTATTCAGTAGAATTCTAAACCATATAGCTCTAGAAACTCATTATTCTGCAGTCAATGACCGCAAAAAAAATGACCTATTTATAGATAAAAATCGTTTTTTTTCAATATCAAACAAAGAGGCATTGAGTTACGGCATAATAGACAAAGTATTAAATTTATGATTTTTAACTATTTGAATATTTCTGTTTTATAATATTTTCAATCTATGATTAATTTTTGTATTATGACTTAATATTTTAGTGAAAAAGTAAATCTTTTTTGAAGTCCCTAATTAAAATGCGGCAACTTTCTATTCAATATCAATGCAACGATATTATCAAAATACTAAGTAAAGACCCTGATGGAAAGCTTTATGAGAAAGGTTTTTTTATGATCAAAAGTTTCTAGAATTATTGCACAAAGTTATTATTTAAACATGGAACTGTGGTTTGATATAAACTCTCATCTGTTTCCGATTTACGTTCTCGAATATTATTTAGGTTGGTGATTCATTAAACTTATCTATTTATACTATCAGCGATGAATCATTCAATAGTACTATTAAAGTATTAAAATTTCTATAAGGATAATCAATTTAGTTACCTTGTTGATAAATATGAATATTTTATGATAGGCAAAGTCTTTAACATTATTACTTCTATAGAAAGAGAAACTTCTTTTAATTTAATTTATGCCTCTTTTGGTGGACTACTCTTAAAACTCAAAGTCAAAAAGAAATACTTAAAATCTTTTCTACCAAATAGTCATTTATGTTTAGGATTAAATCGATTAAATTAATCAATTATTAGTTTTTGTTCTAAAAATTGTTACTTATTAGATAATAAATTATCAAAAAAATATTATTAAATAAGTAGACTATCAAATAAGTCAACAAAATCATATTTTTTTATTTTTCGTTTGTAAAAAGCATAATACATTTTGAATAAGTTTTTAAAAGCGGAAGATTTGTTACAATTTGGTAGTTTGATAGATTTCAACATGAAGTTATAAAAACTAGAAAAGTAGGATATTATTTTCTTTTTTATTTTTAATTTCTTAGATAACATTTTATTTTTTTTAAATAAATCGTAAAACTCTTTGACATTCTCGTTTCTTATAAAAGATATGCAAATGCCATAATTGTTTAAGCTAATTTTATCAATTGTAACCGTGAAAGTCTTCCAATTTGTTTTAAAAAACAAAATTTTGAAAAAAGATTAAAATGAACCAATAACCATTTTGCGTGCCATAGATCTATACCATGATAAGAAGTATCATCTAAAATTAAAATTGAATTATGTGAGGCAATAAAAGAATTAATATTGTATATTTTATTCTTAAAATTCATTTTCTTTGTCAATCGAAAGAGCGGCTTATCCAGGAGTAGCCTAGTGAAGCATTGTTCTAGTACAAATGCCTAAAAATACAAATTTACTTGATATGAAAATTGCATAATGACTATAATATTCCCTTCAATAATATTCAAAACTAATACAACGATAAACCATACCAGCTCTGAAGGACTGTAAGTGACATAATATTTACAGATATTCACCGATACTATATTTTCGGTTTTTAAACTGATTGCGATTAAATTAGAATAAATTTGAGAAATTCTTAATATCTTAGTCTTGATTGGTTTGAGTAAAGTTGAGCAAGTAAATATATTTTGCTTACAGTTATGAAATTTGTCATAAAAACCCTCGATTTTATGATTAGAATTATGATCTAAAAAAATATCAAATTCGTCATAGACTAACATCTTTATTTTAATACAAAACTTTGATGTATATGTTTTCAGGAATTTTAATACTTTTATATTTATTTGATAAAGAAAAAACAACATATTTTGATAAATTTTTTTTTTCTAGATCTTCATTTATCAAAAGAATGCTACGTTTAAAAATGTTAGAACCACTTACAAGTGTTTTGTAAACGAGCATAGATTGTAAGCATAGTTCAAAAGTAGGAGAGAATATTAGGGTTAACGAGTTATAAATCGATATTAAAAAATCTTTTGATATAGATTCTAATATCTAAAACAAAGATTTCATACCGGTATCATGATTAATAATGTTTTACCAGTACCAGGCTTGGAGTTTATCAAAATACTACTTCCAGCTAAAAGATAAGGCAGACTTAGTCTTTGAATACTAGTCATTCGAACAAAATTGTTTTGATTTAAAATTAATTTTGTTGATTTAGTCAAGGGCATTTGTTCAAAATTATTTATAATATTAAGATAAATTTTTGTTGATATTAGTTCTTGCGAAAAAACTAGCATATATCTTATCTGTTTTTTTATCGTTAGATATTTTTTTATTTTTGAAAACAGATGGACACTCATATCAATGTATTTTTCTACTGTAAAAAAACTTTTACTGATAAATATTAGTTTCTAAAGCAAACATTTTACAAATTAATTGCAATAGAGTAATAGCTAAAGATAAAATTAAATAATATCATTTAATAATTTAATTGTAGAAAATTTTTTTATATATTTATGAAAGGAAGGGTATAGTGGTGTTATCATATGTTGAGAGCCTAAGTAGATTAAGTTGTATATTCGCCAATATATGTCTCGCACTTTTTTACTGGTGTGAAAAATACCTGCAAAAACGTAAAACATCATTATTTCAGGCCCTATTGTTAATCTCAGTGCGTCGATGGCATTCCATACAGCTTTGTTTATTTGATGAGTAGTTTCAAAAATATTGGGCCATAAATAATTAAAGAAGTGTAACAATATTCTCTTGTAATCTAGTCCTACTAAGCCAATTGAAATATGCTAATTTTTTAAATAAATACTTGTATTATATTGCAGCATATTTGTCGATGAACCAAATCAGAGTGTATTAAAGCCTTTTCTAGTAACGGAGTCATTCCTAAAACGTATTCCTCCCCAAGTTCTCCGATATATTCAAATATAAAAGCGATTGCCTTGAGAACACCGTTCTGAGTATTAGAATCACAGTCCTGGTATTCATTCATTAGAAACGGAAAAACTGTAAAAGGAGAACAATTTTCAGCAATAACAGCCATTGCTATTGTTGTACATATTCTTACATGTCTATCCTGTACTTTCAAATTTTTAATTAGAGATACCATAAGATCCTATCTTAACTATTTAAACCTGAGGGCCTATTATTGACGAAATTAGACCAAAAGTATTAATGGCTGATCTTCTTACGCTTTTTTTATTTACTCTGAATACTTCTAGGATATCAAAACAAATGCGCATCCATTCTCTAGGGAATATATAAAGTCCTGATCTTTGTGCTATAATATTGATAAGCTCAATGGAATTTTGCTTGTTAATAAGATTTTTACTTTTACAGCATTATTTCCTTGTTTTAGTACAGGAATTAACTTAAAAATGAGATCTCTTGGGGATGGGTTAACTAAATTTAAATTAGTTGATTTATATATTTTCGATAAACCCTTAAGAATGGAGGCTAAGACTTCATGATTTTCGTCATTAATTGATTCATATAGAATTATCAAAATTTTATCAGTGAAATTTTTATATTGTTGGGTTTGAAAAAGATTTGAAGTAATAGAAATCAAATCAGAAGCTTGTTTTCTTATTACAGGATCAATGTTATCTAATTTCTCTTTCAAGGTTACTAGAATCTAAATTCAAAAATCAAACTTGTTCAAAGAATCCTTGAGACTCTTTATCATATCTAACCATAAACATTCCAAAGAAATCTATGAAATGATTATTATCATCAATAAAATTGTTGGTAAAAAGGAATAAAGAATGTTTTAGTATTAGCTTAATTGTATTGGAAGGAAGGTTAACTGTATTTTCGCTTTTAGTAAGAATTTCAGACATAACCCCTATAGCAAAACTTTTAATCTTTTTATTTTGTGACTTGTAGTAATTCAATAAATCTTGAATAACTATCGTTGAATTTATCTAAATCTAAAAGCACTACCTTTTTGGTTAAGTACAATATTGTTTTTTTAATAATTAAAGCCATCTTTCTATCACTCAAAATTCTTGTGTTGATAAAGCTTAAAAAAAATCTTGAGTAAATATCATCTCTGAAGCTTTTTTGGTTTATATTTGAATTTTCACAAAAATTTATTATTATTCTCAAAATTATTTTTTTAATTTCGATATTTGGGTTTAATATTTCTCTTTTTAATATTTTCATTATTTCACTTGAATAATAAAAACTAGATTGCAGATCAAGAACCTGGAATATATTGATCAAAGCTTTTAAGCATGCCGCTAGTACCTTACCTTGAGCTAGGATAATACTTTTCCATAGAATTTCAACTAATGGTTTAAAACACCTGACTCCGTAAGGATATGTAACTTCTGCTAAAGTAGATATGGTAAGAGCGGTGAGAGTTTTTACTCTGATATTTTCATCTAATAAACCATGTTTTATAATTTCTACAAACTTGTTTAAATATGGCAAAACTCCAAGTCTCATTAGATTGGCTATATGTTGAACGATTTTAATTCCAGTATGTCTAGCCTGCCATGATTTTTTGCTTTTGCAAACGGCCTCGATAAAAGGTATTATATTATTCACACCTAAGGAAACTGCAACCACGCTTAAAGATCGAGCACAAGAAATTCTAACAAACTCGTCTGTGTTATCAATATCAGGCCTCAAAGCAGATAACATTGATGCAAGCCCAACCGCCTTTGATAGACTTGCTATGATTTCTCTGGCTTCTATCCGGGCAAAATAGTCATCTTCTAATAATAAAGGCTCTATTATTATTAAAATTTTAGATACATATGGCCTCATCAGTGTTTTTAATTTTAATAATATTCTATCAATAACCTTGTACTATAACTATTACTTTGACTAAAAGATGTCTTTCATGATCATCTAAATTAGGGAGTAACATGAGAGGAAAAACGTGATGGAATATTACACTGGGACCAAACTCTAGAGCTTTTGCACTTATTTGCTTAAATGCAGTTTTTCTCTGTAACGGCAATCCGTTTTTGATCTTCAAAAGTAGCTTTAATAGTTTTTGTTCTTTTATTTCAAGAAACTTTGGCTTACTTTTTTGCTGTTGTTTTTAAATTTACTTCAAAATATTCCTTATTTTGGTATGGGCTTTTGTTTTTTGAGTTGGATATGCTTTGAACAATCAAATTTTCTTTAGACTCCTGGCGACTTTTTTTTAACAATCTAATTATCCTAAATCCATCAGATTCTCCAGGTAAGTATTTATCCAATAAAGTACTGTTAATAACACTTTACTTTACTGATATTTCGTTTTCTTGTGTATAGTCCCATTCATTGAGTTTATTAATATCATTTATTAAAGATGTTTTTTTGGATAATCCAGAGCTTTCGCACATGTTATTTTATCAATTATTATTACTATCTGTTTTCTTTACCATTAAACCTGAACAATAGTTTCGTTAAAAAATGTTGGGGTCTAAAATTGCATTTGGATAAAATTTTTCATTTTCGTGGTATAGGAATAGTATAGAAATTATGTGTTAATAATAATCTTCACCGTGAGGTTGATATCACAATTCAAGAGAGTAGATTCATAAAGTAGTAATTTATTAAAAAAGCAGCACCGAGATTTGAACTCGGGATTTCGGATTCAGAGTCCAACGTGATACCACTACACCATGCTGCCGATAGCCCTTATTGGAATCGAACCAATGACCCTCGCGTTATTAGCACGATGCTCTAACCAACTGAGCTAAAAGGCCAATGGGTTAACTTAAATTAAATGAAACAGGTAAGATTTGAACTCACAACTTTCTGATCTGGAGTCAGACGCTCTACCGTTGAGCTACTGTTCCAATAAATTTTATTGTGATGTGCTACAATTCGTTATCAAACCATTTGGAATGTGTTGGAGTAAAAAAAAGAAACTCTAAAAAATCAAAAATCTTTAAGACTATTTTTTTTATACGATACCTGTAAAAATATCTTTTTTATTAATAGGTTTTTCTGTCGAATTGATTAAAATGTAATAAATGATTTTTTTGACTTGATTTGTTTCTAGTAAAACTACATTATGAAGTTTGCTCGCTTCATTCTCGAAAACTAGATTTTTGGGTTTAATTTTTAAAGTATATAATTGCAAAGCATTCTAATAATTTAGTAATCAACGTGCAATAATATGGTCAAAAGCTTATGAAAATTCATAAATTCGGAGACGAAAAAAATATTTATAACAAAAATTTTTATTTTTAGACTGGTTAAATGATCAGATAGAATCTTATAAATATGTAAAGAATTCAATAATTCACTTTGTATTGGAAGATTGAAGACTACAATATCGTAATTTTCAAATCTATCAAAAATCATTTTTAAAAATATAGGAAAATTACTTTTTATTAGATTCAAAATAGTACTCGCATAACTAATGAATGTGATAATACCTACTGTTGTGATTAAATAAAGTTTTATCAATTTCTTCTTGATTGATTATGTCTTTAATGTTTAACAGAAATAAATTTTCTTTTTCGATTGATTTTTCAATTAAATTTAAAATACCTATCTTTGATTTATCAATGTTCAAAATACTTGCAATAGAGTTTACATTCAAGTGAAAATTTTTGCTTTCTCTAGTAAAAAAAAAGTAAAAGTATTTCATATATTATGTATTTTAGAAGTTTAAAATAAACTCAAAAACTATCAATTATGCTAACAGTGACAAGTTATCCGGCATCTAAATGGGTTACTTACTATGTTATGGAAGAATTTATTCAGAAATCACAAACAGAAAAAGAAATAAAGTGAAAGTTGTAATAATTAGATTATTTGTCTTTATATATAAAAAATGGATCAAAAATTTAACTTTAAGTTCTCATACTCTATTTCAAATGGATCAAATTTTCTATAATTGTAATATTTTCATGTTTTACATGCTATTTTTAGGAAATATAAATATAATGCACTTTCTAATAAATCATATTCCTCAGATTGGGTTAAAATAAAACGTTTAGAATGAAGAGGATGACTCAAAGACCGAAACGCATCGAACGTATCAAAAAAATTACATAAAACATCTTAAAGAAAGATTACGCTATGGTGTTTACTTGGTGGCAAAATTTGAAAAGAAGAGAAAAAGAAAAAATAGATGGTATTTTGATCTTCTACATGGAATTTTTACTGTGCATAAGCAAGAGTTTCTTTTTAATACAGCTAAAGCTCGATTTGATTTTTAGTGAGATCAAATTAAATATTTAGTCTTAATAATTTTTTAACGTAATTTTTAGACTTTCGTAACTTATTAAACTCTTTAATTTTTATATACTTTTTTTCTTAAAGTTCTTTTTATCTTTTTATCTTTTTGTAATTGACTATAAACAAATAATTTTTTATCTTTTTCGCTTTTTTCAATTAGATTGTGTTTTAAAATATCAATCAGATAATTTTTATACGATTTTATCTTATATTCAAAATATAACTTTTACTACTCTCATTACTATTTTATCAGCAAAGGAGGACTATTAAATAAAAGTTATTTATTCTAGTTTTAAGGTTTTATTTATTAATGCAACATACAAAGTGGAACTTTTACAAAAAAGACTCGGTTCAAGTATTACATTTATTATTAGAATCAACGGCTGTTGGAGAAGGATTTTATAGAAAAATATAATAATATTTTTATGAGTAATATAAACGCCAACCATGTAGATATGGAATTAGATGATAAATATTCTTTTTCTAATCTAGAAAATGATTCAATCGAACCAGCTTTATTTGAATCTCATTGGCAGAGAATGAAAAAAGCTTATGAGCTCAAACGAAAAAGAGTACCTTCTACAAGTGGTTCAGAATATCTCAAAAATAGTATTGAAAAATGTTCAAGAAAAATTTTATATTTCACCCCGGAAGCTCTGGAAAGTAGTCTTTTAATAAATATAATAAAAAAGAAAGCTCCAGAATTTAGTAAAATTGCAGAACCTTTAGATGTTAAAATCAATTGTTTTGTCTCTGATTCAAATAGTATAACTAATGGAAAAAATTCTACTAATCTACTAAAAATTACTATTGCCGGTGAGTCCAATATTAACGTAAGAAATTAATTAATAGATAGTTAAAGCATCTAACTTAATAAAAAAACTGTTAGAACTAAAACAAAAAACGATTAAAATTAGAAACCCGAATAAAAGAAATCTGGATTTACTAAAAAGAAAATTCAATAGTAGACAATGTTATATTTGTGGTAGTAAAGACCATGATTTTGCATCTTGTTTTAAAGGTTCTAAAAAATTGAATATTGCTAGTGTAAACCAAAAAACTGGACTTGAAATGAAAGATAAAAAATCAATGTTTTTGTTAAAAAATTCTAATATGAAATCGAATTATTTGTCATTCCTTGAGAATATTTATAATATAAATTATAGAGAATATATATCAGCAAGCAATACAAAAGTAAGAAATTCTAGAAAATATAATGCTTTAATTGCCTTTAATCTCAATCAAAACATAGACAAAACTTGTATTTTTAATACCTTTATCCCTTTTGGATCTTTAAAATTAGTCAAGAAACTCACCAGAGATATTTTACATGTCAAGTCACGGTATTTCTTAGTTTGCTTTTTTTCAAAATCTGCAATGATAAATTCATTTTTAAGTATCAATGGTAGGTTTTTTCGTGGTAAACTAATATCTTTATTTGTAATGCAAAATTAATACTAGCTATATTTTTTAATTATTAAAAAAGTTATTGAATTTAAATAAAATAAGAATACATCATTAATAGTACCTTCTTTCGATTTGTGAAATTAATTTATTCCTTTTTACATACTTCATTCCAGAGAGTATTTCAAAGCAAATGTCCAATAGAAAAACGAAAGACAGATTAGCAAATATAGATAGTGTTTTTCTTCTTATATTTTTTTTAAACAACGGAAAGAGCTGATCACTTTTCTTATATTTTTGCACTAGATTTTTTTCTGTTAATAATTCCCTTTATTTTAAGATTATACTGTAACACATCTAAAAGTACTATATAGTTATTTTCATAGATATCGTCTCTCCAATAATATTTCAAAGAAATAGAATCATCAATTAGATTCGAAAAAACGTTTTTTATTAATTTTAAATTTTTGTTAAATAGAAGCAATGATACTTATTATCATTTTTTATACATGTATTATCTCTAACCATTAAATAAGTATTGATAAAATTGAGTGATTCCTTTAGATATGAATCAATGTGTTTAATTACTGAAGATTGATTTCGACGATCTGAAAGGAAATTTTTATCATGAAATAAGAGCACGGTATTGATGTTTAAATACTTTATAAAATTGTAAACGGATTTGATAGCCTACTTAGAAATTTAGTACGGGTTTGTCCGTTTTTCCTAGATTTATGAGATTTGGTGTAAATATCAGTACGATATTGAAATCGTACCATTTATTTATTACATAATCAACTAAGAATCCTCGGAAGTTTCGAGTATTATTAGAACTAAAAAAATTGATTAATTGATGATAATAATGAGTTGAGCTGGAACAACTTTCATCTATAAAAATTTCAATATACTTAACAATAAAATATTGATATTATTAGAGCAGTTTTTTCTCTGGAAGAGAGATTTGGCAAGTAAAAGTTTTTCCTTAGAAGTTTTCTATTGTTAAAACTAAAACATTTAGGCTATTTTTTAAAGAAATTTTAGTTTTGAATAGTAATTTATCAATTTCATTTATTTTTACTGAAAGGTTTTTTTTAAAAATTACTATCTCTCCAATCTAATTCAAAAAAAGCAACTTTTATTAAATTTATTTTATTTGAATTATATTTTTTTGGTTCGGCTACTATATTACATGTGAACAAAATTAATGCATATAATAAGCTAAAAGTTAATAACTTATTTTTATTGACCATTAAGTTTAATAATTAGTAATAATTAGTTTATTATTTACGAAACATCATAATTTATAAATAGAGGGAATAAAATGTAGTTTATACAGCAAGATTAGTAGATATTTTAGTTCCTATCTAATAGTAATTTACGATATAGAGTTTTGAAAATTTTTGAAGACCATATGGATCTCTACTATAGAAAGACTTATAAAAAGGAATAAGATTTGAAGACTTGAATGAAAAATGTCTATTTCTATATAGTATCTCTAGTTCTTGAAAACCAGTTTTATCGTTTCTTATCCAAGATTTGTCTGTTTCCCTCAGAATCTTATTTAATTTTTTTTTACTTCATGATATATTATTATATGGCTGATGATATTCATCAATAAAGAACAAGTTTTTATTTTCTTAAGATTCAAATTTGAAGACTTTCCAGATGAGTAATTAAAATAGTTTATCTAAGTTGTTATACATTTACTTCTCCCTCTGAATTAAGCTCTATTTCTTCTATTTCTTTTGAGACTGATCCTAAGAAAAGGCTGCTAATTCGTAAATAATTTAAGCTTTCCATAAGCTAGTTTTAGTAGTAGTTTAAGATACCAATAATAAGAATTGTTATAAACTTAAATTAATGAGTAGTACTTCAAAAAATGTTGGAATACCATTAAAATTGATTCATCAAGCCGAAAAGCATCAAATTTCCGTTAGAATTTATTAATTAGGTTAAATTAAAAGATGGAAAATTATTGATTGGAGAATTAATGAATAGTGAGGATAACTGGAATTTATGTCTTAAAAAGGTCATCATAAAAGAAAAAGTATTAATTTCATAATCTAGGAAAATAAAAGTTCCAAATCAATGCTTTATTTTGTTAGGGGAAATCAGATTACATTTATAATTATTCCTGAAATTTTAAAATATTCACCTTTATTTTATGAGCTTAGATTGAAAATGACTGTTAAATTTATTATTTTAGAAAAATATACCAAGTGGTCTAGGAATCGTAGGCAGATCTGGAGCAGCAAACTCGATAATAAAATCAACACAATGGAAGTGATAATACACAAATCAATTAAAAGAAGACTATATTTCTAAATAATTATGAGAAGAGTAAATGCTTTTTCAAAGTCTATATCTAGCGAAAAAGTTTTAGATAATATAAATAAAGTAATTGCAATTTAATTTAGTTAAAAATAAGCGACTTATCAATAATATTAAAGTCTAATAATACAAAGATTGTAGAAAACTTAAACTTAACTGTGAATCCTGGTGAAATACATGTTTTAATGGGAAGAAATGGATCTGGTAAATCTACTCTGTCTAAAACGATCGTCGGTCATCCATCATACGAAGTAATAGATGGATCTATTACTTATAAAAATATAGACATAACACAAATTGATGCTAGTTTAAGAGCATTGAACGGTATATTTATGTGTTTTCAAAGTCCAGTTGAAATTCAGGGTGTTAAAAACCTAGATTTTTTGAGAAAGATTAGCAATTCACGTAGAAAATTCCTATCTCAGCCTATTTTCGATCCTCTCGATTTTTATAGTTTTATCAGTGACAAAGTTATTTATGTTTTTATAGATTGAGTCCGTAGGACTTGATAATACTTTTTTGACAAGAAATGTCAATGAGGGATTTTCGGGAGGAGAAAAGAAAAGAAATGAGATGCTCCAATTAATAACAGTTCAAGTATAATTAAGAAAGTATAGGCGGACTTTTGCATATTTGACGAAATTGATTCAGGTTTAGATATCGATTCAATAAAAAATCTTGTGGACATTATTTCAACTTTAAGGAATAGAGGAGTTGGAATGATAATTATTACTCATTATAATGTATTTTGAAAATTAAAAGAAACTAATAGATTTGGTTAGACCAGATTATGTTCATATATTAAAAAATGGAAAAATAATAAAATCAGGAGATATGGAGTTGTCAAAAATAATCGAGAGGGAAGGTTTTGATGCTATCAATTAAAATATTCTTTTTCTGTTGTAAATTATTCAAAAATGAATTTTAACTTATTAAATTAAGTATCTTGAGACTTTATAATTAAGTAATTTTTCAAAAAGCTGATTGTAAATTAACTTCTTTACAATACGTACAACATTGCTTAAAGCAGGATCTTAATTTTTTTGGAACCATAATTATTTTAAAATATTAAAATTTCTTAGTCATTAGTTTTATAAATCATAAGAAATCTATAATTTTGAAAGATTTGAGAACGTCATTCTTAAGATAAGTATCTGTAGAGGATTTAATTAAAGAAATTGAAATACCTTTTTTATTTAATCTTCCTACTCTTCCTATCTAGTAAAAATCTAAATACTCTATTTGTTAAATTAGAAAAGTAACTTTTTCCTTGATTTGTACTACCCAGATAAATCAAAATTTATTACAATATCTACTTGTTCAAAGTCTAATCCTCTGGAAAGTAAATCCGTTCCAATGAGTATCATTTTATCAATTTGAGAGAATTTTTTTAATATTCTTAATCTATAAGAGTTTTAAGAACCTAAATGATTGTTTCAATCTGGAATGAATACAGTATGATTTAATATTGTTATTATTTAAAATTTCGTTCAAAGCTCTGGCTCTACTTATAGAACTGGTAAATATTATTACCTTAAACAATAAAAAATACTTTATTATAGTTGAGATTACGCAACATTAAGAATAACAAATAAAGATCATTATTATTATTTGTAGAAATTGAATAATTAATTGAATTGGGAACAGTACTAGTTTTGGAATCGTTAATATAAACTTCAAACGCCATTTTCTAATATTAATAAATAGTACTGTAAGGTTTTTACAAACTAATTTGGTTTGAATACTCATAGTAGTTGACATTAAAATGACTTGCTTATTAGAATGAGTTTCTTCAAATATCTTTATCAAAATTTTAAATAATTCTTTACATATTAAGTAACTTTGAGATTCTATAATATGATCGCATTCATCGATAGCTAAAAAATTTACAAAATTTAATAATACTTTCTTTGTTCTTACTTGCTGTAATTAAGAAATTTACTTGGTAAAGTCTGCCTAATGTGGAAACTATCAATTTAGGAGTTATTTTTCGAATTTTTCTTGCTTGATTGTCAAATGGAGTTCCGCCAATTAAACAAAAGATTTTTAAAGATTCTTCGTTCTGAGATAATTTTTTAAAAATCCAAAATATCTTTATATTCATTGAGAACTTGAATTGCTAATTCCCGTGTGGGAGCTATTGAAAGTGCTTGTACAGTATTAAAAGACTCGTTTATTTGTTCAATAAAAGCAACAACGTATATCAATGTTTTTCCGATACCAGGTCTTCCTTGACAAATAATATCACAGTTGCTTACGGCATGAACAAGAGTCAGGAGCTGAACTATTTTAAAGAAGAAACTTTCCGTTAATAAATTGTAGTTATATTTAATTAAATTATTTCGTAAAACTTTTTTTTTAATTATTTGCTTGAATGAAATATTTGAAAAAAGTTCTGAACTTTGGTAAAATTTTTTATCTATATTGCCTGAGTTTTGGCATTCCATTGTTATAATCTTTATTACAATGATTATAACAAGTTTTACTCATCATATATTTTCATAAATACGTAACTTAATTTTATTTAAGATCTTAATTAGATGTAACTATAAAATCATCTATTCGTAATATAAAATTTAAAAATTCTTTACAATGGTAATTGATAGAGTATTTTGACAAACTAATATCAAATATACCGAATTTTGCCATATTACAAATTCTTTCATCGTTAATGTTGAAACCATAATAATTTAAATTTTTAGAATGTAATAGTAAGAGAATTTTAATATTTGATATAAACTCATTGTTTCGATTTGTGACGATAAATTTTATAAAATGATAGAAAGCTGTAATATAAATTCTTAGAACTAAATTGTATAACTTACCCTATAAAATAAAAATATACCACACTCGAATATTTTAAAGTATATAATTGTTTGCTTAACATGGTAAGAATACAAAGTTCAAAAGCGGAGCCCCCAGGTATGACAAAGGGATATTTAAAAATTGTTTTTACTATAGTTATGATATTTAGCAAAAAACAATTTATAAAACTGTTAGTGAAATTGTGTAGTATTAAGAGACTATAATTATGACTTTTCCTAGAATTATGTATTAAGAATATGGTATTTTTGTTATTCTTTATGAAAATATAATACTTTAAAGGCAGATGCCTTATCAAAAAAGTATAAGTCAAATGAATTTTCTTTATTGTTCTTTTGAAGTTCAGATGAAAGATAATTTTGCACTTTAACCAATTTCGCATGCTCAATGTTATAGATTAATTTTATACCATGATAATACTAATTTTAAAAGTAATTACGAATAAAGACAAAAATGTATTTATGTTTTTGTTATCAATATTGAATGACTCTAGTAAGATAATATCGCAGTTTTGTGATTTCAGATGAATAAGTAATTTTCTTAGATGAAATGATTCTTGATAATATAAATTAAGTAGATAATCTTTATTCTTTACGATGTCCTTTGTAAAAAATTTTTTTTTAACAAGATCTTTAAAATTCGAATCCAATAATATCTTTTTTTTAGTTGTCGTAAAAGAAGTTGGCAAAGATACACAATTATTGCTTATTAAACATGTTCCTTTGTACATTTTAGTTTTTAATCTAGTTTTTTTTTTAAGTATTATAAAGGAAATTTTTGTTTTTAGAGCACTTTTTAAAATAACAAAACTTTTCTTGTTTAAAACAAAAGGCTAAATAAACTAGCATGAATTTTTGTAATAAATCGTTTTTTAAAGTGGCTAGTGGCATATGTTTACCGATACTTTTATAAAGAATAAAACTTTTCCAAAATTAGTAGGAGACATCTAAAGTTTGACAAATTCAATACGCATGACAACTTTCTAAGATTCTATCGATAATACTATTTACTTTAGATATTAGATGAAATATTAAAGATGTAAAATACTTTAAGCTAGTCCATAAAATTGAATTTCTCATAAAGTTTTGCATTTTAGACATAATATAGCATAATAAAAATATTAAACTTTTTTTGCCATCGAAACTAAATCTGTTCTAGTTAATGCAAGAGAACATGACTATTCATAAAAGTACGAAATATTAGACAAATTGGGTTATTTAATTTCAAAACATGTGATAAAGGATTATTTGATCTAGAAAAGCATAATTTTGTTTTATTGATAAACAACTTTTATTTAATTTTTTACCATTGTTTTTTTTGAACTTGGTCCCAAGGAGTTAGTTATTAATTTTTTAAGAAATATTGATTCCCATATTAATAGCTTTGTATGAAGTGAAAACAGCATTATTTAGATAATATCTAATAAATTAGTAAAAAAAGTACATTATTTAGCTGAAAAGATAGATAATCTCGCTTCCCCTAAGTACCATTAATCCTAAAACTCTTCTTATTTCTTGACTCTATTAAAAAAAAGTTAAACGTCTTTTTTATCATTAATATACTCCTCTACATCAGATAATACCAAATTCATAAATTTATCATATGCTAATAATCTATAGAATTTTTTATACCTTCCGTTGATTCTATCATAGTTTTTTGTTACTATATTTATCCCTATTTATGCTTATGGTACTTTTATTAATATACTTTTTAAGACTGATAGTCGAATTCACCATAAATTAGCTAACTTTCTATAATTGTTATTAAAATGTTATGGATTTTACAGTCCTAGCTCCAATTAGTCCATTCTATACAAATACCAAAACTGTAATGATTTAAAAAATAGCATAAAAAAGCACCGAAAGCGACAACTTTATATAATAATCATACCTTTATTTTAGAAATACTAATTTTTATTATGAATAAGGTATCTTTTTCAAATGTAGATCAAAGAAGGGAGTAATTTCAATTCTAACAAGTTTTTTGTAAATGCACCTACAAAGTATTACAAAGCCAATATGTATAAAAAAGTAAATACGATAATATTAGGAAAGTAAAAAGTACCATTCATCTTGGACAATTCGCTTTAATCATATTAATAAGGCAAGAAAGATTAAGCACACGAATCCCAGGATATCCTCGCAAGAAATAAGATATAGCGTTTCTAGTTTAGTGTATACTTCAAAAAAGAAGACAATGTGCTGTTTAATTAATGTTCTAAAAAATATTTATTTACAATAATATTAACTGAAAAAGTTTAATTTACTCGAAAATGATTATTTTTTATAATTATAATTAAAATTCTATCAGAGAATAGTTTAGTTTATAGTTTTCTAGCATTAATTAGATTTTAAATGTGTTGTATAATTATAATACATATGAGCCTTGAGGTATTTAAGTTATTAAGCTATCGAAATAATATTATTCTTGATAGAAAGGAAATTGTAATTATTACTATAATAGAAAGTTGAATATACAAACTTAAAAAAAACACCTGTTAGTAAAGAAATATAAATTTTTATAGAATGAATTTAAAAATCTTTTTACTTCTAAATTTCCCCTACACTCGACTCTATTTTTAAATATTCATAGAATTAGCTATAAGGTATTATGAAAAAATATAGTTCGGTGGTACGAAAATGCTTATTGATATCTTTATATATAATAATAAAAATAGCTACATAAAGATAGAATCTAGAAATAAATTATTAAAAGTCTGATTTTTGTTTAGAGAATAAAGAAATACTTATATTAGATATTAAAAAGCGAAGAACATTAAAGCAAAAAAAAAATCAACTAAAATCAAAGTTTGGCACAAAAAAGTTTCAGGGATAATTTGTTAACTAAATAAGTTATGTTTTAAATTAACTGATATGTATTATGATGGTATAGTAATTTTGCAACTTAAAAAACTACCTATCCAGCAGATAAAAAATTCAAAGAAGAATAATAAATTCATAAGCAATGTATGTTAAAAATTTAATAATAGTAAATCTATATTCATGTTTTTGTAAGGAAAAGTCTTCGTTAAGTAAACTCAATGATAAAATAAATTTTCTAGAAATAAAAAAATCTAAATTTTCAAATAATATTGTCCTATCTTTAAAAAAGCAAGATAATTCCTTCTCTAATTTTCTTTTATTGATAAAATTAATAAGTACACATTATTTTTTCATCGAAAAAAGTAAGCAATCTGATTTATGTATCATAATTTTGCTTTCTAATAGATTTCTTATTAAAATACTGGTAAAGGAACTAATACTTTTAGTATTATGATATGTGTTTTAAATTTTAACTATGAGATGTTACTTATTAAAATTATAAGAGTGAAGTTTGGTTAATGAAATCCATTTCGTGTAAAACAACGAAAAGTGCTTTAATGATGGCAATTTTTTGAAATTTAAAAAACATTTAATAATATCTTTCTTTTAAAATTACTATAACTTTAAAAAAGGTATGGGCTTGTACTTTATTTAAGGTGTGTGCAAGCATTTTAAATGAGCATTTTAAACTTTTTGGATTCTTCAGAAAATTGTTCCTACATTTAGAGCGACAAAAAACTAAGCACTATAAATTTTTATTTACAATATAATTATTTTTGAATATCATTATATTATTATGTTTAATTTTATTTTTACAATAAGAACAGTTGTCCTTGACCATATGGTATCAATATAAAATAAAAATACTTTTAGAAAGATTACTAATGAATTTTAAATTAGATAATATCATTAAGGTAAATCTTTATCTATCTGAATATTTTATTAGATGTATCAATAATAGATTATTTTACTCTATTGAAAATAAGATTATAAGAAAATCCCTATTAATCAAAAAAAAATATAATTACAGAAGAAATGGTTTAACTAATGTGAATCGACCTGAAGAAATATTTACTAATATCAAATTAAGTATGTTCGGATTAGCTCTTAAGGAAAAAAAATTAAATTTAGTATTACGGAAAATTGAATTTATGATATATTTAATAAAAAAAACAAAATTTAATGATTTTTACTATTTTGAGAAGAAGAACTTTATTATCTTTTTAAATTTACAAAGTAAGCTTCTTCATTATTTAAATTCTGAATATGTGCTATAACTTTTTAATTATGTAATTATTTTGCTTTATAATTATGGAACCATTGAGATCATCAAAAGGCTGGATTTTGATATATAAAGGCATGTCTTTTAATCTAATGAATTATATAATAAAAATGTTCTTAAACTTAAAAGATCAAGAAAAATTAGACATATACCTACCAAATAAAGAGTTTTTTCCTATTAAGAATTTTGGTTTTATCGTAACCAATTCCCTTTCAAATAGTCTATTACTAATAAATCTAAATGGTCTGATAATTAAGGGGAAAGAAATCCGTATTGAATGGGTTTTCCTGAAATAGTTGTCATTCATCAATTAAATTTATAAATTCAGATAAGTAATTTACACATAAAAATGTCTACTTTAATTTTTTTTACCGCTGATTCTATGAATGTGAGAATAAAATCTTTTGCAGTACTTCAAAGAATTGGGGTAAATTCGATTTTTATAACGAGTGAAGCCAGGTCTACCAAAATTAAAGTCGAATTTAGCAATTTGAAGATCGAACTTTTTTAAACAATGACTTATAATTTCTTCATTTTCTTGAATAAAAATCGACTTTGATATAATTACTAAAATTTTAGATTTATTTTTCTTATTCTTTTTAATACTTTTTATGATTTCTTCAATAGCATTCTTTTTATCTGATAAGCGCTTTTGTATTTTTTTATATACATTAATTTCATCTTTCTTTTCTTTTTAAAATTAATCTACTATTATAAGAATATGATTTGTATTGGAATATGTAATGTGAATTGTTTTTAACCATATTTATATTGTCATAAGCTAACATAAGGGATGATACAGCATTTAGATTGCTAACTATTTCAAAATTTGTGAAGTTTTTTTGATTTTTCCCACTAAAAGATACAATTATATTAGCTTTTTTTTTAAATTAAACATGTAGATAAAAACTGTACTAAAAAAAGTAAAGTTTGACAGAATTCATCATTAATTAAGGTTATATTTGTAATCGAATCTTTATAAATTGCTAGATATGAAAAAATGAGATTTAGTTTCAATTTTATTAGATGCCCGGTTTGTAATCTTTATTGAAAAACTATACTCTAAAAGGTTTCTAGTTTTTATAGCTTTTTTTTTTAGGAAAATAGATTTTTTGAAAATTTTTGATAAAGTTAAAGCTTTAAAAAAGTAATTATCAAGAAAATTTTTGCTTTCGTAAAGTCTTTTGAATCTATTTATTATGAAAATTTTGTTTGATTTTTTTAATTTAATCATGTGTTTAATTTCTATTTATATTCATTCTACCTTTGATGTCGTGTTGTTGTTTATGAATATTATTATGGTTGAAATTCTTGATGAGATTCTATTATTTATAGATTACTTTAATAAATACTTTATCCAATAAAACTTTTTTTACTATTAAATTAGCATATTTTTCTGGTAAATTATAAAGTACTTTCCAATATTTTACATTTCTCTGGTGTATATTTAGTTGAAGAACAAGGTTTATTATAAAAATATAATCTAAGTTTAAAAATTTTGATTAATAACTAAAAAAATAGTGAAACTTTTTTAAATAAAATGAATGAATTAAAAAGGTCGTTGTAACTGTTAAAGTTTTTTCTCTTGATTTTGTAATATTTCATTGTTAGAGTTTGTTTTATAAGTTCGTCGATTTTTTTAATATTATTTGCTTTTGCTTTGAAAAAAGTTGCTAAATTATGATTAAACATTTTAATAAAAATTAATTATTAGTTTATAATAATAGGTATGTTCCATTAGAATTAGTATCATAAATAAATATTATAAAAAAAAATGAGCCATGCAATCATGTTATTTGTTTAAACATTTGAGTATAAAGAAGAATCTATGCAAAAGGAAACTCATAGTGTTGATAACGTGTTAAAAAATAAAGGACCTTTTATGTTACTGTCGAAAGTAACAAAATTAAACTCTAAAGTAAAAATTTCTAATTTAGATTATAATATCTAGTAACGATAATCATAAATTTTATGGATTTATTAGAGGTTTTGATAAACATTGTAATCTGATGTTAGAAGACGTGACTGAGATTTGGAAAGAAGAAACTACTGATGCTAGATCATTAAAAAAAAAAGTAGTAATTAAAGAAAAATTCATTCCAAAGTTATTTTTCAGAGGAGATGCTGTAATTCTCATAACTATTGCTGAATAGTCTGAAAGTCTAACTTTAGTTAATTAATTTAAAAATACTCTGGGAGAATTTAACAACTATATGGCAATCATCTATGTAAATATTCTGTGAATTAAAAAAAGCATTCTCGCAACTCTTTCTTGAAGCGTACTCGATAAATCCATAATTTAAACTTTTTTCAGACTTTTTTTCCTTGATTATTTTGATTGAGGTAATTTTTCCATATCTTTTAAATATATTTTCCATATCCTTTTTTTTTACTGATATACTTTTTCTTGTGTTAGTGGACTTAATTTGCAGACAAATAAGGACTTTTCAGAAGGTAAAATATTATATTTCGGTAAATCTTTAAGTATTTCTAAAAATGAAGTTTTATATTTTGTTATTCGTTTTTTATTGTTTCTATATTATACATGTAAACGTTTGCCAATTTTTACAGGTGAAGCGAAAAAATCTTTCAATATCATAAAAAAAATTTAGAGTAATATTCTTAAATTGAGAATTTTGATTGAATATATTCTTTTTCAAATATATTTTTATGGGAAATCTATTAATTTTAAAAGACATGTAATTTTTTTTAAATGATTTTTTATAAGAAAGTTTTTGTAAACTATCCAGAATAGAGCTCCCTTTTACAATAAAAGCTATATTAATAACTTTATTTTGATCTTTTAATTTTTTTAAAAAACTCTTTTTTACTATGTAAAAATCTTTAATTATTTGATTAATCTTACAGGTAGTAAAGATCAGTACGTATTTTGAATTTGAATCTTTCATAATTGAACTATAATTTGAATTGTTTATTGTATGATTAAAAAAAAATCTTTGATACGAATTATCTAAAGATAGATCATACATATTCGATAACTTTATTATATTTTGAGATAAGAAAATAAGCTTGTAGTTATTAATATTTAGATTACTTGTTTTTTAAATTAGTTACTTGTAAAGCAATGAAATAGTATTTTGAGATAAAGATGTAATTTTACTAGACCATTCTAAAACACCTAATCGGGTTTTGAAGAGGATCAACATTTTAGTTAAGTATAAAGAACAAACATTATATACAGCAAAGGCACATAATGGTAAAAAAACGAAGAAATAACGGAAGATCTAAAAACAACAGAGGTCATGTGTATTTAAAAATAATAGGTAAATAGGATCCATTGTATGAGTTCAAATGCTTTAGTACCGAGAGATAAAGCAATTAAGAAACTAAATGTTAAAAGTCTTTTTTTCCCAAATATTCTTAAAGATACACCTAATGTTTTTGTTCTTCCTGGTATTCGATTTTACAATAGGGTATAAAGCACCTAAATTATATTCTTATGTTTTTTATTCTATTTCCTCAGCATTTTCTCAAAAATTCATTAAACCCGGAAGAAAAAAATATAGAAGAATTATGAGAACTAATTAAAATAATTGATAGTTTTAATTAATAATTGACCAATAATCCGGTGTTACAAATTTATATGAGGATGACAAGGCATTAAAAGTAGCTTTAATCGTATTGAATGAACTTTTTGTACGCCCAAAACTTTTTGTAAAACAGTCACGGATACCTGAAATTTTAAGTACATTCAGTTGAAATTTAGATGCCACGATTCCTGTACCTTTAGGAGCTGGTTTTATGCAAACTACGACTGAACCGGCCTTTCCTGATGTTTTATATTTAATAGTATTAGGTTTTCCTTCTTCAATCTCCCAATAGCCTCTTCTAATCTTCGTGATAGCTAATTTAGCTTTTCTTAAGGCTGCTTTGATTCCTGCTTTACTCTTTTTAATATATTTTTACATCCATAGAACTTTTCACACCAAGACCGACATGGCCATCTAGATCTCCAACAAGTACTGCAACTTTTTTTTTATATTGTCTTCCTGATTTGGTAAGTCTAGAAACCATTAAGTTCTGAATTACTTTGTATTTCAAGGATTTTCCAAATAGTATATTTACTAATTTGTTATTATGAAAGAATATTCTCTTTAAAAAAAGATAATCCAATATTTTTAAATTTATCTAATATTAATAACCAAACTTGAAAATTTTTAGTGAAAAAAATTCTAATGTCAACAAAATTTCTTAGCTTAGATAATCTTTTAAAATATTTTGATTTTTTAATTTGTTTAAAATTTTTATTACTAATGAAATTTTCAAAAAATGATTTATCTTTTATTTTTTCTATTTTAAAAATATTTTTTTTATTTTCATTTTTTCTTGAATATTGTTTTATTTTTTTATTTGTTTTTATTTCATTTTTTATGTGTTTCATAATCTGGTCTAGTATTTTCTCAACTTTATTTATTACTTAATTTCTTATCTAAAAATCCTTTTTTTATATTAGTACCATAAGTCTAATGTCAATATTTTCCATTAACGATGTGATAAACTTAATGAATAAAAAAAACAATATCAGGAATGTGAGTGTAATAGCACATGTAGATCATGGAAAATCAACTTTAACGGACTCTTTGGTTGCTGCTGCAGGAATTATTTCACTTGATAATGCTGGTAATCAAAGAATAATGGATACAAGAGATGATGAACAAGAAAGATGTATCACAATTAAATCAACTGGAATATCCTTGTATTTTCATTTGGAACCAGAACTATTACAGAAAGATACTTCAATCGTGAAAAATATATCTGATGGTAATGAGTATTTAATAAATCTCATAGACTCTCCGGGTCACGTTGATTTTTCATCAGAAGTTACAGCTGCTTTGCGTATTACTGATGGAGCGTTAGTAATAGTTGATTGCATAGAGGAAGTATGTGTTCAAACCGAAACAGTTTTAAGACAAAGTTTATCTGAAAGAATAATTCCTGTCTTATCTATAAATAAGCTTGATAGATGCTTTATAGAACTCTCATTAGGAGGTGAAGAAGCCTATAAAGGATTTTTACGAATAATAGAAGATGTAACATTTTCATCTCGATTTATCATGATAAGTCGATCGGCGAGTTAGAATTAAACCCTTTAGTGAACAATGTATGTTTTTCTGCAGGACTTCATGGTTGGGCTTTTATTCTTTCTGAAATTACTTCATTATATGGGTCAAAAATTAATGATAATGAAAAGTTTAAAAAAAAATTATGGGGAGAAAATTATTATGATAATATAAAAAAAAAATGGCATAAGAAAAATCCAAATGGAAAATATATTCGAGGTTTTGTGAAGTACTGTTTTGATCCACTTAAAGTACTTATTACTAAAATTATTGAAGAAAAATATGCCGAGGTAAATATATTATGTGAAAAATTTAATGTAGAAGAACAATTTCAAAAATTTCGGCTAAAAGCGAAAGGAAAAAGCTTAATGAAAAAGCTTCTACAATATCTACTTCCAGCTCACAAATCTCTCTTAATTATGCTTATAAAACATCTTCCTTCTCCTGCAATTTCTCAAGCTTATAGAACTGAAATAATATATGAAGGTCCGATGGATGACAAATATTCGAAGTCAATGAGAACCTGTGATCCTAAAGGACCTTTAATGATGTATATATCTAAAATGATACCAAATTCTGATAAAAGTAGATTTATTGCTTTTGGGAGGGTGTTTTCAGGTACTATAACATCAGGACTGAAAGTTAGAATCATGGGTTCCAACTATATAAAAGGTTCAAAGAAAGACTTATTCTTAAAATCTGTTCAAAGAATTGTTTTGTGCATGGGAAGAAAGCTTGAATCAACTGACTATATACCTTGCGGAAATACTGGAGCATTGATAGGTTTAGATCAATTTATAATTAAAACAGCTACTATTACAGATCAGGTTAATGAAAATGCATATCCAATAAAAGCAATGAAATTTTCTGTGCATCCTGTCGTTAGAAGGGCTGTAAATGTGGAAAATCCTAGCGATTTACCGAAATTACTCGAAGGATTGAGAAAATTGAGTAGATCGGACCCTATGGTCCAATGTATTAGAGAAGAAAGTGGTGAGTATATTATTGCTGGAGCTGGTGAATTGCATCTTGAAATATGTATCAAAGATTTAAAGGATGATTTTCTACCAGGAGTTTCCTTAGTATTCTCAGATCCTGTTGTTCCATATAAAGAAACTATAAATAGTGAGTCCAATCATATATGTTTAGCGAAATCTACAAATAAGCACAACAGAATTTATGCTAAATCATTGCCAATAGAAGAACTATTATTAAAAGATTTAGACATGGACACAATTGATGTAAAAAATAGTACTGAATTATCAAACTTTTTGGTCAGCAAACATAAATGGGATAAAAACACGACTAAAAATATTTGGGGTTTTGGTCCTGAGCCTAGTTTTGCGAATATGCTTCTTATAGGAACTAAATCAATCCAGTATCTTGATGAAATAAAAGACTCCTGTGTCTCAGCTTTTCAAGATGTGACTAAAGAAGGTATTTTAGCACATGAAAATATGAGAGGAGTAATTTTTACAATAGTTGATCTAGAATTACATGCAGATTCTATACATAGAGGAGGTGGACAAATTATTCCAGCTTGTAAAAGAGTATACACTGCTTCTTTCTTATATTCTTCGCCTAGGATAATGGAACCAATTTTTAGCGTGTTCATCAGTGTGCCATTAAAACACTTAGGAGCTATCTATTCCGTGGTTTCTAACAGGAGGGGAAAAGTGTATGAGGAGGTAACTAAACCTGGCAATCCAGTTTGTGAAATAAAAGTGAAACTGCCTGTAGCTGAATCTTTTGGTTTTAGTAATGAGCTTAGGTCTTCTACATCAGGGCAGGCATTTTCTCAGTGTATTTTTGATCATTGGGCATTGCTTAAATCAGATCCAATGAAGGATAATTCTCAGGCGAATCAAATTATTTTATCAATTAGAAAAAGAAAGGGATTAAAGGCAGAGCTGCCAAATCCGAATGATTTTGAAGATCGACTTTGATTTATTTAGGTATGATAAAAAGTAATTAATTAAGAATAATAAAATATGTAACTACAAATTTTAATCTATTAACTCAAATTATTAAATTAAAATAATTTCTCAAAAACCTCTCTCCTTTTTTAGTTAATGTCCTTTCTTTTAAATAAGTACCAGTAGTAATTACTTCCCAAAAGAATTTCATTCATGAATTTTCTAGAATGTAATGAGATTAGAACTTTTTTTAAATGAAATGCGTAAAAACTATTACAAAATTGATATGTTCTATTAAAGTTTTTTGGAATGATAATAATACCATCTTTAAAAGTTTATTAATACCGTTGAGAATCTTTTCATAAATTTTTATAAGTTTAAATTTTGACACAAGCATAATATATAGGATGTGAAACAATCATTATTAAATAGAGTATCGATAAAAAAAGGTATTGAATGGTAACTGATTCAAATAAACAAAAAGAACTAAAAAATGATTTTACTAATGTATTTTAATATTTATAGCAAAATAAAAGTAGAGAAATACTTAAAAAAAGAGCAATAGAACTTTTTGACTTAAAGGATGATCCATTTTATATTAGATTAGATAATAAAGTTCTTTCTTAATTTATAGTTTAAATGTAAGCTCTGTCTGACAATGCATCGGTCTGAAAGTAGTTATTTAGCACATACCCAGGTAAAAATTGGTAAATAGGGGAAAAGGCATAACAAAAATATTAAGAAAAGAAATTTAGCTGTAGATAATAAAAATATTATTCAAACAGATCATTCATTTTTCGATAATCAAAGAAGTATAAAAATGCAGTACAGACTTAAGTAAACCAGCTTACAAAGTAACCAAAGCATATTGCAAAATTACGCATAAAAAAATTATATTTATCGAAGTAGTAATATTTAATAAAGGTCATTTATGAGTATAATCTACCGGAGGACGTTCCTGATTATCGTATATTAACAACTTATGAGCAAAGCATTGAAAAACCCGATAATAATTACCAATATTTACTGGTTGCTTCCCCAAATTACGTTACAATTTGTTTTAAAATTCCAAATTTACTTATTGATTATGAAAATCAATTTACTTACAGCTATTGGTAAAAGTTAAAACAACAGGGATTTTAACTTAAAAAAGTTTTATATTTCTCTCGCTTTTTAATGTGAATAATTATTTATTATTTTTTTCATATCCTTTTTAGATTCTTTATCAATCAAACAATGGAAGAATAATCCTCTTAGGTTTGATTTTTTGAGTATGTAGTATCTTTTCAATAATCGACCAATCAGATAAAAAATCATAGCATTGGAAAATTTAGAATTAGTGTTTGATGGTAAAACCCAATCAATAAAAGAAATATTAGTGTCTGTATTACAGATACCTATTATCGGAATATTGATATTGCTTAATTCTCTTATTATTCTTGGATCGTTTTTAGGTTCAGCGACTATTGCAGCTTCTGGTAACATAAAACTTTTTATTTGTCTATTGGAAAAGTTACCTGGTATATAGTTTTTAAAAATGCCTCTACAGTTTAGAGCTATGCAAATTTGTTTTATAGCTTTTCTTGAAATACACTTAGTGTCTATAATAGCAAGTTTTCTCATGGATGAGATAGAAAATAACAAGCTCGGAAGATATATTAGATTTTTATAAGTTGTAAATAAATTAATTTTGTTATTTAAATTATTTTTTTGTTTTATGATATGATTTTTCATTCTAAAATCAACATAAGCTGCTCCGATATAATTTTGTGAATAAATGAGTAAGCTTATAACTTTGTGTGGATTCATGAATTTTAAAAATTAAGTATAACTAAAAGTTTTGTAATAATTACAATTGTAAAGCAACTTTCAAAATTAAATGCTCTTCAAAAGTAAAGAAGAGAACCTTTATCGATTAGGTGATATAGCTTATAAAATTCATAACGTTGTATTATCAGTTCGACTTGACAGTATTCTTGATTTAAAAAAAATAGCACTTCGATCGAAAAATACTGAATTTAATAGTAAAGTTGAATAATTATAATGAGCGTTTTCATGGCTTAATTATGAGATCTAGAGATCCTAAAGCAACTGCAATAGTTTTTAAATCTGGTAGTATGGTAAGGACAAAATTAATAGATTTGTACGGGAGCTAAAAGCGAAAAAGATGGTAAGGAAGCTATTCTAAAGGTTAAAAGAAATTAATAGTTCGTCAAAATAATAAGAAATGCAGGATTTACTGATTTAAAAATGCAAGTAAAACATTCATCAATAGAACTACAGAATTACTAATATATTCGCAACAATGGATTACAAAGTACCTATTAATTTAATGCAAATACATATTGCTTTTCCGAGGATTACGAAAGTAACAAATTATGTAATAGCACGAGCCAGAAGTACATCGTGGCTTACTTTATTATCCCTTTGATACCAAACTGTTGGTGACAATTTATGCGTCTGGAAAGATAACGATAACAGGAGCAAAATCAATGAGTATTTTAGAAAGAGTTAGAAACAATCTAACGAATATGATTTTACAAATGAGAATACGAAATAATGATAGTGATAAGTTAATTTCATACTAAATACATGATTGTTAAAAATTATTTTAAACTTAATTGTCAACATCATATCCTCTATAAACTCATATCACGAATTTCGTTGTCCATCCAGCGATGTTCTTCAACTACTTTCTTTTTTTCAAAGTTTAATTATTTGGCATTTTCGTTTACTATCTCTATGTTACTTTATATTTTGCATCTCAAATTTCTTTTTTCATATTCAATTTATACTCTAGGTCTTATAGAATTTATTTCTTTTAATTCATTGTTACAGCAGTTTTCTGATTTAAGAAGTCATATTTTAATGTCCAAGTATATTTAACTTCTTTAGATTATTGAGATGCCTTTTCATATATGATTTTGATTTATTGTCCACAACCAAACAAAATCTTCTTTTAAAAAGTAGATTTTATCTATATAGATATTAAATCTTTAACAAAAAATGAATTAGTTTTTCTTATAAGAAAAACCAATAATTCAAATTCCGAATATTTTTATAATTTTTTTCAAATGAAGTACTTTTATGTTATTTTCGACCCTTTCAAAAATTTACGGATAAATCATCAATTATTTAAGTCTACCTCCAATTTTAATAGAACCATAATTCTAAATCTTTCAGAAAGGTACACAAATTTATTTAGTATGTCAAAATCTAATATTATTTTAGACTTAAATAGGTATATAAAAAATAAAACAATTTTCCTATTGAATAAAAATTTTTTTATATTTTTAAATATTTTGTTATTAAAAAAAGTGTGCGCTAAACATTCAGGCTTTACGGATTATGTAACTCTAAAAAGGTTGTTACTTAAAAGATATAAGTTTTTTATAAAAAGTAACCATAGTACATTAGTTACTGACAATTTTATAATCAAGTATTTTAATCTGAAATTAGATCTCTGGAAAAATATAATTTATGTGTGGAGCACAAATTGTATATGATCAATGTATTAAATAAAATATTCTGGAGATTTTACTTTTATTTTAATGTTAAATATTTATTTGTTTTGGTTTATGGTTTTCTGTCACTGGTAATTTAGCCTTTTAATTTTAAGAACTACTTTTACTTGATGATAAAATACATTTATAAGAAATTATTTGATTTATTACAGCTATTTAGGCTACGTTCTAAATGTGTTAGAAAGCACAAAATATCAATCTTAAAAAAAAAAAATAAGTACGAACAAAAAAGGTTAGCTAGAAATATTTTTTTTGATAAAGAGTATTATGCTTTCTTTTTGATAATAATTTTAAGCCTTATTCAATTTATTAACTTACTTAGAAACTATTCCAGTAAATCATTTAATATAATGATGAATTTATTTTCTTTGGCAGTAATTTATAATAAAGTACTGATTGTTCATGAATTAAATGAGTTGATCAAAAGAATAGGAAATGAATAGATTAAAATTCACAATAAACACAATAATCGTATTTTATTTAGGGGGAAACTCTTAATAGATGTTTTTATTAAAATGAGCTTTCTTAAAAGCTTCAATTTACTCATTAGTTAATTCTAGAAAATTGTCGGCTAATTGTATCATTTCAAAAGCAGTTGAGAATGAAATCTATTATTTATAAATATACCTTAATCGATCTGGAAAAGCTCTTAGCATCTAATAAATCCACATTACCGTACCTTCTGTCTTGAAAGATATTTAAGCTTTTATTAATGAATCTTTTAAAATGAGTAGTATTTCTGAAAATTCTTTCAGTAGATACAATATCCAAGAACTCGTTTAGAAAAATTCTCCCAGTTGTTTCTGTAAATATTCGAGCTAGCTTCAGAAATAATTGAGAATAATCATTATCGATTTCGTATGAATTAGTATTCTTTCTAGAAAGAATCCTTTTAAATAAAATTAAAGATAAAATGAGAAAGAGCCTGTTTAGTCCTATAAAAACAATTAATACTTGGTAAATAAAGCTGGTTATTGTTAATATCCAAAAAACCTTTTAACATATTGGAGATCTCATTAATAAATTTATTAATTGCATTTTGATTATAGTGAATAACCAGGAAACATATAAAATTAGACATAGTTTTAATTTTAATGAATAAATGATTAGTTCCTATAATCTTTTTATGTTTAAGATTTTCTATGTAAAAAGAATTTAATAATAACTTATTCTGGTTTAGCTTGAAAAAATTTTTTCTGCAATTTCTATTATTTGAAATATCGATTAAATTTCTGAAAAATAGGTGTCATACTTATAAATCCGATGATTTATTTTTGATATAACTATGATATTATAAGATCTTAAGAGACGAGTTAATATGTCATTTATTTTTTTCTGCGTTATAATTACACATGCATTGATACTTTTGATATGTTTTAAAAAATTCATTAAACTATTTAAATATTTTGTTGAGGAAGTTTCATCGAAATTTTTGGTGGTGGTGGGACGAATATTAATATCTTTCTTATCAATAAAATCAAAATTGGTTAATACTGCTCGACAATTTATTAAAAATAAAGCGTTTTCTGATAACCGGAATCTATCTAGAATAAGACCTCTAATATAGAGAAGTTGTGTACTATAAGAAGATTTTTTCTGAGTAAACATAGTATATAATGGTTGATCTTTTTTTGATGAAGAAGTCCAATTGATGAAAAAACTTTCAAAAAAACGAACAATATCTTGAGTTTTTAATAAAATAATATTAAAGTTCGCTCTACATATGGATAGTACTGCATTAATAAAATAGTTTTTGTTACTATTTAAAAATCTAATGCTTACAATATTCATGATGCGTTTTATAGACTATTATTTTATTTTATACTTTTTTAATAATTAATTTAGTAGAAGCTCTAATAAATTCTATTTGTCGTTTGTTTCTAATTAAAACATTAAAAAATTTATAAATTTCTATTGATTGAACAAGAATGACTTCAGCATTTTTGTAATAGTTATAGCGAATATTTTTTAATTTTCTTATAAGTATCTAAAATTAAATTTAATTACATAATAAGTAATATTGTCATGAAAAAAAAATTGAATTAACTTGATAAAGTCAGTGATTATGTAAATATCATCCTTATGTATAAAAATCTATTCAGAAAAAGCAACCTTTTCAATTCCTCGTGGTCCTAAAGTTTTCATGAATAGTTGATATACATCTTTTAAAAGTTTATTCTTTTTATTTTTATTCACTGAAACAATACAGTTTTTTAATAATGATACAAATAGGACACCAGTCAACATAGAAATAAATTGAGTTTTTCAATTTTTATTATTTGATTAAAACAATAGTTTATGAATAAAATTAAGACTAAAAACAACTCGCATAAATGGCATTCTTTGTTAAGTACACTCAAGAAAGCAATAAATTTAAAATATAATATAGATTGGATGAAAGGTTATAAAGAAATCTCTATTATAGAAACATTTCAATATGGTTTTATTGATTAAAAAGGTTTGATAAAAATCCTAAGAACAAGTAAAAAATTTTTGAATTTCAACAAAAGTTTTTTGTTCTTTTTTAATAAAAAGCAAACTAATACTTTTTTATTTAACATATTTTTCTTCTTATTCATATCATTATTGAATAAATATATCACTTCAATTGAATATATGTTTTGTTTACAATATATTTTATTGAAAAAGAAGTAATTATCTATTTCCATAGTAATTTCCTGTATGATACATTATTAGTTGCGTCAGTGATGAAATATAGGAAACTTTTAGAAATTTTTCATATTTTTAAAGTATATCAGTTAAGCAATTTAACCAAACTAAATAGTAAAAGAGATTTCATTAATCGTATTTTCTTATTTTTATTTTTATTAGAATATAAAAATGTACTTTTTTCTACTTTTACAACCCACTTTGTTTATTTAAAAAACTATTACAAAAATATATTAATAGTAACTTATTTGAAGAAAAAATCGAAACTTATTTATTATAAAGAGGTTCTATTAAAATCTATACTAAACAACAATTCGATTAATTTGTTTTTATATCAAAAAAAATGTGATTTGAAATACTTAATTCTTTGGATACCAGATCTTAAAATGAAAAGGATCCACAAGATTTTCTCCTATAAGTATAAAACTTTGTTTCACTTGTATATTCTTTTTTTAATTCCATACTATAATAGAAATAGTAATTCAGTTCATTTATTACGAATAAATTTAAATATTGATACCTATTTTGGATTACAAAACTATTCGGTCAACTCTCTTACTTGTAGCAAACTTTTTGGCACATTCCATTTATTAAAGATAGCTAGGATTTTTAAAACTTTTTACTTCATGAAACTCATAACTATACATAAACAGTAAAACTATAAAATTTAGACACTTTAGAATAAAAAATTATGTAATTAACAAACAAAAAAAGTTATTTATCTTTAGGAATGGATATTAAGAGATCTTATCATAGTGAAACTAAATATAGGTGTTCATTTTTCATTATCAAAATGATAAAAATTATTAAAACTAAAATGTATATTTCATAGAGTACATATTTAGTCAAATATTTTCGGCTTGAGTACAATTATTCGCATATTTTTTCTTCTTAAATGAGATAAAGACGTGAGAATTATAAGGTAAGAGTATAATCGAAACTAGGCCATTTATGACTTTATAATTGGTTTATTATAGATTAAGGACAATCAGAAGTACTACTATTTAAGATAGTTTGTGGATAGTAATTTATGCTTTTCAAATATATTTCTTTATTGATTTGTTTAACCTTTTTACTAATGAATTTAATTTAATCCCCATAACGTAAGTTTTGTTTAATAACGAATCGATTATAATATCTACACAAATCATTTTTGTTTTACTATGATCGATCTGTACTGGCACCCTTCTATAATCGTAATAAAGTGGTTCTAATAATTTATAAATTAATAATGGTCTATAATAAAGTCTAATATAAAATGCACCTATTCTAAGAGAATTTACCAAGAAGTCTGATTATTAGATTAGAATCGTTTTTTATAAATTCTTTGATCATGGAGAAAGAAGGTTTAAATTCATGAAGCTTAATTACTAAACAAATAAATTTAGTAGGATATTTACCATTTTTAAGGAAACAACCAATACTAGATAAATTCAATGCCATTAAAAGCCATTTTTCAAAGTCAATTGATTCTAAATATATTTTCCAAAAGTATGATTTTTTTATTCTTTTATCAACAGAATCCATATCAAATATATTTATTGTTAAAGTAATAGTTATTTTACTAAATTTTATGAGAATAGTACAACTTTAGTTAATAGAGTTATTCATTAAAGCAAAAACTTAAAAAGATACTAGTAATTCTTGCTAAAGCATCAATAATTAACAAGTACAAAAATATTGTAAAGATATAACAATTTGTCAAAAATATTTGAATTTAACTTAAATTTAGAAGATATAGATAAATTTAGTCCCACTTTATTTAATTTGTTTCATAAATATCCAAAAAGTTTTATCATACTTGTAAAAATTTGTAAATAGATTAAAAAGTATCTTTCCCAAATTTTAAATATATTCTCTCAATCAAAGGAAAATAAAAACTATTCAATTTATTTAAAACTTATTCTTCAGAATTCAAATTGTGAATTATATTCTAGATTAATGATCGTTAAAGTCTAAAAAAAATAATAGCTTAACTTCTTAAAAACTCTATGTTTTATTAAAGGAATTATTACAAGATTCACAGAAAATAAAGTAATAAGACAAGCATCAGATAAAACTAACTACAATGAATGTTATTTGCTCTGAATGTAAGAAAATAACAAAGATAAATTGTGAATTTTTTTATGACCCAATTACTATTAATACATACGTCAGAACATTTCATCAAGTAGGTAAAAATTGTCTTTCTACTAATATAAAAGTAATAAACAAACTTAGCAAATTTAGCCAAGAGATAATGTTTAAAATATTTGTAAAATTAATTATATTAGGTTTCTCAGCTCTCTAATAATAATCAATCTTATTTATTGCTTGATGGTTTTGTAGAAAGCCATAATTTTATTAAAGACTATGACGGTTCTTTAGTAACTATTCTAGGACTGTTGGATATAAGAAAAAAAATTATATCCGATATTAAAGGAAATGCGGAAAACAGTAATAATAAATATAAATTATACTTTAAAGTTTTGAGCAAGATTAATAATGATGAAATGGTAAACAAAAGTACAATTAAATTAAAGTAAGTATAATAATTATAGAAAATATTATTGGAAAAAATTCAAAAAAATTAGTAAGAAACCCACTTTATTGGAAAAGTTGTCCAGTTTTATAGCTGTTGATCTAAAAAGTTTTGATTACGTAAAAAAATTAGTCCTTGCATTACTTATTGATAAAAAATATAAGATTAATAACCATATTAAATTATTAGATTCAAATTATTTAAAAGTTTTAATTAGAGCAGATTCAAGTATTAGAAAACATTTATGGGATTCTATAAAATTCTTTTTCGATATTAATGATGATTCACTAGAATTTTTTCAGAGCGTAATAATTATAGTCAAAGAAAGTCAATAAATCTAAACCCCTTTTTGAAACGACTCAAATTTTATTAAAGTTAAAAAAAACTGGAGTCTTGTTTATAACTGAAGAAAACTATCTTCAAATGAATAAGATTTTTTCTATCAGTAATATTCTTGAGCATGATTTATTTGTATCGTGCATTGGCCAAATAATTAGTTCTTTTTTAACGTCTATTATTGTTTTAGAAAACTTGAAACCTGAAATAATAAGAAAAGTATTAAAATTGTAAGAAGAATTTATATGAGAAAGATTTTTTTCAAGCAAACGAAATCACAAATAGTTATAATATATTTTTTAATATAAATATGAATTCATTAGAAAAAAATATTCATTATTTAAATAATATTAATATATATTTTTCAATCATTGAAAAGATTCTGAAAAATCAAAGAACGCTTGAAATCAATCATGTTTTTGTTATCATAATAGATAATGTTCTTGAAAAATTACCTACATGCTAATAGATTTTTTATACCTGCCCCGGTATCGCTAAAAATTATAAATTTTATAATAATACAATTAAAAAAAATGAGATCAAAAAATTTTTCATTAGGTAAATCAATTTGTAAAAGGAACAAATTTCTACCTATCCATAAATGTCATACTATCGTTAGCATTAAATATCTCAAAAATACATATGAAAAAATACTTGAATAAAGATTTAGTAAATAGATCTTTATATATTTACTGTTTTAATGATTTTAAATTTAAGTTACAATACTCGGTGTTACCTGACATATCAAATAAGAAACAGGTATTAAAATATCTCAAAAGAAAGTTTACGATAGAATAATCCACACTTTAATAGCTTCAACTATTTCGAAATATAAAATAGTATCGATTAATAAACTATTTTATTCTTTTAAGAGTCTTGGCATTTCAATATCGAGTTTTTATTACTCACTATGGCTCTTCCTTGTTAAGAAAAAAGGAGTTTTAATAGGAAATTATTTAAAAT
The DNA here is from genome assembly GCF_000002455.1 of Bigelowiella natans. Classification (NCBI taxonomy): domain Eukaryota; phylum Cercozoa; class Chlorarachniophyceae; genus Bigelowiella; species Bigelowiella natans. The sequence goes on from NC_010006.1 coordinate 48,324, forward strand.
CTATTAATAACGCAAATAATTAAATACAGTATTTATAATAAATAATCAAATTCAGTAACTAGTATAAATGGGTTAAGTTATTTATTATAGGAATCTCAAGAAGTAACATGAAAAAAAAAAAACTAACTGGCGGAAAAAAAAAGAAAATATCAAAAAAAAAAAAGTTAATATAATTTAATTAGTCATAGCAAAGGAAATAATCCAACTAATACTGTTTTAAGAAGAGCTAACTTTATCAAAATGACAAGAGTACGAGGAGGAAACTTTAAGTTTAAAGCTATTAGTCTTGGCAAAGGATCCTTTCAATGGAAAACAATGGTAATAATAATATAATTAGCAACTTAGTAAAAATTCTAAAATTTTGTCGGTATTGTATAATCAAGCAAACTTAAAATTAGTAAATTTATAAGTTTATAGGTTCAAAAACGTAATTTATCAAAAGGGACGATAATAAAAATTGATTCAATGCCTTTCATTAAAACTATCTTAACGAATCAGAGATCTTTTATCGATTTACTAAAATTTCAAATTGACAAAATGATCCTACTAAAGTTATTAAACAAAGGCTTATTGATTGCTAGAATTACATCTCGTCCAGGTCAAACAGGTAAAATCAATGGCACAATCATGGAAGACTATGATTTAAAATTATTTTTTAGAATAAGCAGAAAGATGAAAAAATTAATTCCATACTAAAAATTATTTAATTTTGAATAATTAAAAATTTTAATTAATGAAAAATTTTTATTCTTTTTCGAAAATTAAATGAGATCTTCTTGCAATTTTTAAAAGATAAATTTTTTGGGTAAACTTATTATATCGGCCTAATATTTCATATTTATGAACATCATCTAAAATATAACTTAAGAATCTTAAACAAATTTTTATGTAGTTTTCTATAACTCTTTTTCTATTACAATTATTAGCATAAAAGTCATCGTCTAAATCTATCTTTATTGAAAGGTCATTTTTAGTAATGCAGGAAAAACCTACCCAAGTGTTATCCTTTTCGTTGAATTTATATTTAGCTTTTTCACTATTAATAAATTCGTAAAATTCGTACTTTTTAATCATAGAAGTTTCAACGAATGATCTTATTGGAAAATTAAACATACTATTGTCGTGAATCATATTTAATTTTATTTCACTATTTTTATGTATATTATAGATGAGGTTTTGTATTAAGATTTCGATTAAGTTTAAGTCTTTAATCGAATTTAGTTTAAACCCAAGCGTATTTTTTAATCTTTGATTGCTAGTTAATAAAAAATTCTGGCCTATTTTGATAATATTTCTAGAAAATTTCTCTTCGATTTGTGAAAGATGATGGTTTGGCTTTGAGATAGAACTATAGTTTAAAGTTTGTTTTTCTTTAAATAAAATATTAATAGACATTGGATTTTTTAAAAAATATTTTATTTGATAGTTTTTCGTCATTAAAAACTTTTCATAAAAAATACCAGTATCCTTTTTTGTAGTATATTTTAGTAGGTTAATTTTGTTAAAATAAAGATAGCTCAAATCATTGTTTGAGTAGAATGTTAAATTATCTCTATAATTATCTTCAATCTTGTCAGGTATTTCATCATAAATATTTTCATGAACTTTCATATCGGAAAAATTATAATATTTTTGATTATCGCTATTTTGATAAAATTCTTTGAATACTCTATTCTTAACATTCTCTAGATTACTTATATCACTTGAAATTTTATGATCCGGGGAAAATTTGTTAATTTTAAAAAGACAGTAATTATAATTTAAATTTTTCTCCATAATATGAGACATGTTTGTTCTATTTTTTCTATAAATACTTGTTTAAAGCCTTATAAACTATTGAAGTATGGTCTGATAATTTTAAATTTAAATATTTTAGTTTTTTCTGTTTATTTTCTGTATATTGATTTAAAAAAGAATATGGGGTTGAAGTGTTAATTAAACTAACAAATTGAATACTCGTATTTATGTAAGGTTTATTATTTAGTAACGTAGAAAGATAGTATAATTCGTATAGTTTTGGGGAATATTCAAGATAATAAGCAGTATTACTATTTTTTGCATGTACGCATTGTTTTTTCAATTCACTAAAATCAACAATTATACTTAAAAAGCTTTGTTTTTTTATAATCTGAAATTAGTACAAAAGAATAAAAGATACAAATTACATAATTGTATAAAATGCATCTCCATTTTTTGTCAAAGGTATGAAGCAATAGGTTTTTATAGTATAAGAATATCGGATTGTAAAGTTTGACATGATAAAAAGAAACGAATCGCTGATTGGTTTTCATAAAACCACTATTTTCTTTTTTATTATATGAAAATGAAGAAATTTCTTTGTTTATTAGATTAAATAAAAGTCTAGTTAAAAAAGAACTAGAATGAATTTTTTTGTCCGATTTAATAGAATTTTTTAATGACTTTTTTTTCACTATTTTTTTTTCTAAAATATCATATTTCTTGTGAAAATTTAAATATGTTTTCTTTATAGGAATTCTCTTTTATATTAACTTAATACTTTCAAAAACCAATTTGTTTTTAGATGAAAACTAATAGAATGAAATTCAGGATTCGAAAGTCTATCGTTAAAAATATTTTCATTTGATTTCATATATGTAAAATCATTTAATTTGTTTTTAGACAACCTGTGTTTTGATATATTTCTAATTCTTACATTAAATCTTTGAATCAAATTATTGAAGCAAAAAGTGTTTTTAAAATGATTATTTGCAGTATGTGAATTTTGAATATAATATTGGTCAATTTGTCCGAGCTTTGTAATACCATAACTAAAATCTAGACTAAAGGGATCAATTTCTCCTTGACTGCGATCTATTTCTTTTACTAATGAATCTGTTAGATGGTTATCAAAAGAAATTTTCTACTTTTTATAATTCTACTTTAGTATATTGACGCAATACATAGTCTTCTTTTGTTCTATCTCTTGTATCATAAAATTGAGTATCGGTGTATTCATGAGGCTTAGATAATAATGTTAATTTTGGTGAATAATAATTAGATTCAAACAGATACAAAATTAAGGCAGTATCCAAGTAATTAAAACTAGTAAATGCTTTTGGTCTTAAGATTCCTAAAATAGGTAGCCTTGACCCGAATTTCTATAAAATAAGTCTAGACTTTAATAAAAGAAATACTATCAATATGGGATTCATTTAATTTTTTTAAATGTATATTTTTATTACTTTTTGCGAAATTAAAACGTAAAGTATAATCATCTTTTAAATGAAAAAGGCTATTGAAAAGCCCAGATCTTGAAACTATATCAGTTTCATACTTAACATTCATAGAAATAATTGTATCGGATTTTTTAAAAAATTTTGCATATATATGGCTTTCTTTTTTACTATTCCTGTCCTGTTGTAAGGGATTCTCAGTAATAGTATTTGATAAAAAATTTTGCATCATTAAATAACGTTTATATAATGAATAGCTTAGAGGAATCTTATTGAGAGTGGATTCTATAGAGAAATAGTGTTTGTATAAATCAAAAAAACAACCAAGAAAGTAGTAAATTTCATATCTAATATTAGAACAATTGATAATATTTAAAATATCAAAAATATTAGACTTCAGTAATGAACTCTTTATTGATTCACTCGCAACATACTGATTTTTAATTGAGTTATCGAATTTAAAATTACATTTTATTGAATAAATATCAATAGTTATCTTATCTCTTGAACTTAAAACTGGCAAAGATTTTAATTTCTTTAATGTTAACGCATTTTTTATACTTTTATTGGTAAAAGTATGGTTTTTACTTGTAGTATCGATATAATTTTTATTTTTTAATATACTTAAGCTACTTAAATGGAAGGAGTTATTTTTAAATTGTTTATAAGATATCATATTTATATTTTTTTCTTTGTTATTTCTTTTTATAATGTTTAATAAGTTTGAATATTTTAATTTCATTAAAACTAAAAATACTAATGATAGGTTTCGAAAATATGCAAATAATGAAGCACGTATTAAGAAGAGCATTAATAAAAGATCTGATTTTTGTTTCTAAATATAGACATTACGTATATACAAAATTAATCAAAATAAAATATCCAAGAATTCAAAAATTATTAGCGAGCAGTAAATACGAGCAAAACTTAAATTGTAATATTCTTTCTGAATTCGTTTTAAAAATTATACCAATCAGTTATTTAAATAATGATCTAAACTTATTACAACTCCTAGTCTTTCAAATAAAAATACTACGATACCATTCTATAGAAACATCAATTTTTTTGTGAAAAACTAGTTTTATCTAACTTTAATTCACGGATTTTCCCTGAAACATACTACTTTACCTCGATAATTGGTCAAAAAGTTAAGAAATTCATCTTAGAACACTCTTTCCTATTTAAAATCTCTAAAGCTAAGATTTATAAATTCTATAATAAATAAAAATCACGCATTAGGAAAACTGAAAATTAATCTGAAAAAGTATTTTTCATTTTATCTACTGGATACTGAAATAATTAATTTTTATAGTTCTCTACTAGTTTCTGGTTTGTATCATTTAGTAAAATTAAAAAAAGTGTTTTTTATTTTCCAAAAACAATATTTTAAAAAAAATATAAAATTTCTCATTTATACTAGATTATATATTTTTGAAGTAATGATGAAAATCTTTATCAAGAGAATTAGCAAAGCACTATGGAGTATAAATACAGGTAAATGCTATGAAGGTATTCTTATAGTTCAATACTTTTTGGAAAACTTTAAAAAAATGTGTAACTATTCGAGACTTTATCAATTTATTGTCGATATCTTTCAAATTTCGAACACTATTATTATGAAAAATAAACTTATTTCTAATACTTATAATTTTAAAATACAATCTTATTCAATCAACGAATGGTTGATACATTCTCCAGATAAAACTAAACTGCTCAATCAAATTAAAAGTTTTTCATTTGGAAAAATGTTTTACTTATCTTGTAATAATGAAGTATTTAAGAGGCATATAAAATTGTTCATTTTATCTAATTTAAAAAGAATATTTATTGTATTTCTCCAAATGCTTTTAAAAGTAAAATATATCTTAATAGAATAGTTATTTTAAAAACTTTTCATTTTTCTTTGATAAATATGTCGAACCAAGTACATATTGTTCGAACAACTCTATTTTATACGCAGCCTTAAATGTCACCTGTGTTAGCCTTTGTCATAATATTAAAACTTCTTTATCAAAAAATATCTTAATATATAGACTTTCCCAGAAAACGAACAAAAGTTATATTTTTTCTAACTCTTATGCTAATTTAATTCCTGTGACGAAAATAAGCTTAAAAAAGAACTCAAGAAAATGTTTTCTACTTTCTAAACTTGAGAATTCATTTTTCAATAAAAAAAAATTAATATTAAATCTTAAAAAAAGAAAACTGATACTCTCAGGAAGTATATTTCTTTCAAAAATAAAGGATCTTTTTTATAATAAACGAGATTTATTTAATATAATTCCTAAAATAACGAACTTTAAAGTCAATAAAATTAATAATTTAAGCTTCAAAAGTAATAGTTTATTAATAGATAATATTATTAAAATAGAAATTTTAACGAATACGAAATTTAATATAAAATCCTTGTTTCAATCAAACTTTCTAATCAACTATCCATTCAAATATCATGCAATTCGTTATCTAATAAAACTTTTCATAAGATCAAATAAAAAAGACTATAAAAATCTGATCAAAAAAAATAGTTCTGATTCTTTTAAAATATCACAACCCTTAAGATTGACTCTTAAAAAGTTTCATACTAGAAAATAGTGGTATACACTTGATTTCATATGATACTAAAATAATCACAAATCCCAATAAGAGGATCAATACAAACTTTTTATACAATAAGAAAACTACAAATTTATGTTGTAGAAAAATTGAAGAAATTTTTATTGCTACAAACTCTCTAAAATGGAATAAATCAAAACTTGCTCTTAAAACAAAAGTTTTTAACTGTACTTATCTCAAAAAATTCAAAAATCTACAATTATATAACTCGAAATTAGTCATATGGGATGAGTTCATGTTGAAAATAACCATTCAAATGCTAAAAAATGGTGTGCTTTGGGTTGATTCCTTCTCTATTCAATCTTGCATTAATCAATTTTTGATAATGGTTCACTTATTTTTAACAAATGATAATTCTCGAAAAATTTTGATAATTTTCCCATCTTATTTTGATTACTTATTTTGCTTTAATGTATTGGGAGTTCTTTTTAAATCTTTCAGGTAGAATTTATAAAAAAGAAAATGGCTACTAGTGGACACTAAAAGTCTATCTTTACTAAAAGCAAAAAAATATTTAATAAATTTCAACACTATTCTGGAGACAAGATTAAATCATCATCCTAATATTGAAGAAAAATTATACGAAAAAAAAAGTTCTAAGGTTTTTTTTGCTAAAATAGATTAGTTCTGTCTTACAAAATATCAATAAAAATATTTGGGACACTATTAGAATATTAATTAATGACAGTTTAAAAGTTCTAGCGTTTAAAGGAAAATTTTTATTTAAAATCTCTCGATTAATTCTACAAAATTTAGTAAATTTCAGAACTATTTTAATATTTGAACCAGATTTATTCGTTCTAATAGAACTTATTGGACATCTAATGTGCAAAAAAATCCCATACTATTCTAACAATCTATATAATATAATAATACTAAATTTTGGTCAATTTAGACTAAAACGGGATTTACACTTTAATACAAATAATAGAGATTTGTTTAAACACGGATCAATTAAACAAAGATACTTCAAATTTTTTTCATATTTCAGAAAAAATTTTAATAAATTATTAATAAACAAAAAACGTAGTAACTTCTCAAATATTAAAATAAAAGCGCATAGCTTTTTCAAATATACTAATTACTACCCTAATATCATTGAAATCCAACATGCATCAACAACACATCATTTTCTGGGTGGTAGTTTTTATGAAGAACTATGCTTGTTTTTATCAGTAATTTCCCAGTATATCATATTAAGATTATTAGGTTATAAAGCTAGTGATATTAATTTACTCGTAAGGCGTAATGTAAATGGATTAAAATCAAAGCAAGTCTGTAGAAATATATTACAAAGTAAAACTATATTAAAAAAACCATTAATCAAAAATAATTTATCATTTTTTAGAGGCAAGACGATTTTTTTTGTTATAATAGATAAAGGCTTGTTTTCAAAAACCAACATTTCTTTGTTAGCAAAAATGTATTATATTCTTTCTCTACATACTAAAATAGCAGTTTTAAATGATAGTTATGAAAAATCCTCACAAATTCATAAACTTAAATTCAAGCAGAATAGATTTTTTAAGTCATATAGCAAAAATTTTAAATTAACTACGAAAATAAATCCCATTGGTCTCTTTTTACAGGCAGTTTTTTCAACTTATGATGCGTGTAATTCTGCTCTGTTAAATCATTTATTATTTAGCTATATTTTTAATAATGTAATTTTACTTAGTTAATTCAACAGATCTTAATAATTTACTTTTAGCTATTTTAATAGAATTGGTAAATATGACCAAAATTTAAGAAATTTAATAAACATTAGAAAATCTAAATTTAATAATTTCGAATTTATTTTTTTCTTTCCTAGACTATCATCAAGCTTTTCCGTATACTGGGATTTACATACCCTATTTAATTAAATAAAACTTAAGCATACCTAGGTTCAGAAAGCTCGAGAATATTAGTGAATAATTTGAGTAAACAATTTTATTAGATTTGAAAAAATTGAAAAAAAATAGCAAAACGTTTATAAAATGATTCTCGTATTCTGAAAAAATTATATTTTGCAAATATTTAAAGTTGGATTGAGAAATCTTTATTTTGTAATTATACTGAAACATACTTATTAATTTTTAAATTTACAAAAAGAACAGGACCCTTATCGTATGACAATGTGATTAAAACTATATTCAAATTACTCAAATATGGTATTATGATTATTTTATCATTTGAAACTAACTTTCTATATTTTTTGAGCGTCTTGATACTAATGGAAGATTTTTTAAACAGTTTAAATTCACTGAAAAGATTCTATTATTTTTTAATATACGGTAATATATTTAACCATTGCATAATTTTTAAATTTTGAATTTATTATAACTAATTTCGAATTATTTGTTTTAGAATTTTGATATAATTTATTTTTATGATACTGTTTCAGAAGAAGAAGTTTAAAAAAGCTGTCCATTCTATTTATTTTATTACTAATTTAGGTTGTTGTTTATAATTGATTAAACGTATAAATATACTAATGATCAAATTTAAATCTAAAGCAAATAGCTGCTATAAACAAAAAAAACTTTACAAGTTTCCTATATGGTTTAAATATGCTCTTCCAAATGACGAATCTAATAACAATAAAATTAACTTGATTTATTCTAAGTATAATTGTATAAAGTTATAATATTATGATACAGATTATTTTTTAATGACATTGAGAGTAGTCAAGATACTTTCATACATTCTTACACAAAAAATGAAAAATTTAATAACCATTTCAGAATTGAAAATAATATTAAAAACTTTTATAATATAAAAGTATTTTTTAAACGTAAAGATCAATATTTACTTTAAAGAAAAAGTTAATTTAGAAAATAAAAAAATCTTAAAAGAAATTATATTAAGTTGGTTTTTATTAGGATCATATGGTGCCTACTCAACTGAGATTTTAGAGGTACTGTTATACGCTATAGGAAAAATCAGTAACTGATTCAACCGATCAAAGATCCTTTGAATATGAAAATCAAAGTGGTTTTCATTCCATTGATCTTTTTACTTTTAAGAACAACTTCTGCACACTTATGTATCATTTTTTACAATAGTGTTAACCTGGGAGCAGTAGATGACTATGTAATAAACATTTTACTTAACTCTTTAAGGGGTTTCAACGTTCAAAACGATTGCATTGAATTTATCAAATTACATTAATTAGTAAGAAATCAAGCTATAATTTTATTAAATAAAACTTATCATAAAACATTTATTAAAGCCTTGATGCTATGATACTTTAGTTCTCTTATGAAACTTATTAAAATAAAAGGAACTATTAATATGTGATACTTGGCATCATTACAACATTTCTGGTCGCTTAAGTTAATTTTTCTATTGGATTTAAAACAGCTAAAATCATCTTTGTTAAATCCAACCCTTAAATTGTTGCAGTTAACACACAGTAAAGTAACATAATAATCAGATGATTTTGATAATCGATCATTTACTAGCGCCGATGCACCATGAGAAATAAGAGCATCTTTTTCCATTTCACCAAATCGGATAGCCCCTCCATATTTTCTACCTCTCCTAGGCTGTTTGGTCAATGGTTCAGTTGGACTTCTAAAACTAAATTGCATTTTATCATTAACCATCTGTGGTAGTCTCTGGTAAAATACCACACCGTTATAGAAGAAAGTTTTAACTGTAATACCTAGTCTTCCATCAATCATAAGACTTTCATTGATATTTGTGTGCCCGTATTCCTTAAAAAAAACAGAAATATCATTATACCAATCATACTCTCTTTTTCTATGTTTTGTAAAATCGCTCAAGTTTAAAAGTTTACCAGTAAAAATACTATTTTTCAACAATGCCATTTCTTTAAGCATACCTATTGTCATTCTTGATGGAAAGGAATGAGGATTCAATGATACTTCAGGAATTATTCCATCAAAAAAACTGAATGGAAGATCTTCGCGGCTTATCAACGTCGAAACAACACTTTTTTGTCCATGAAGAGAAGCCAGTTTATCTCCAACTAGAATATTTCTAGTAATATTTTTAGTAATTTCTAACGAGAATTTAAATCTCGTTTTAGATTTGACCTTTTCTTTCCCAAAATAAGTAAATTGATCAAAGTTATTATATTCTTGAACTTTTACCTTCTAAAATAAAGTATTTAACATTTTTTTTTGTATAATTAAAGATCGAGGATAAAATAAATCGATTATGACAAAGATTTCTTACACTTTTATTGATAATTAGAGAATTGAGTAGTGAACGAATATTTTTTGTCAGAGCTATTTTTTCTTTATCTTTTTCAATTAAATAATTATTTTGTTTTACCTTTTTAAGAATTATAGTATGAAAAAGACCATTTTGTGAAGAAAACTTATTCAACACACATGCATCTTCCATATCATTTTGAGAATTAGAACCAATCGATATAATAATATTATTTCCATAGGGTAGTAAACCTCTTCGGGTTATAATTCTATTGAATTTCTTGAACAAATATTTCTGTGGATAATACAGAAACATCACTTTTGTATCTTGACAAAACATACTGTTTTCTAAACCCGCTCCAATTGCCTGCTTTGACATTTGACACTGATAAATATTTCTAGGGCTCTGGTTATGATTCCAAAACGGAATCAAGGAAGCAGTAAAACTTAAGAGAGCAATATTCCCTAAATCTTGATGAGTTTTATCAAAAAATTTTTGCGAACTAAAAGAATCTAGCCATTTAACTGATAAATTTATAAATTCATTCATTCCAATGAATTCAAAAGAACAACTACTATATAACTTTAGTAGTCTGAGTGGTCTATTTGCGTTAGTATAAAATTGAATCATTTCATTTCCAGGAACAGATGGTGTAAAATATGCTGCTTCAGTATCAAATATTTTTAACTTTTGGTTTTCAAAAGAATGATTCAAAAAAAGATTTCTACCATTATCATATAATCTGATGCTTTTAAGAAAATGATAAAAACGGATTTTTTCATTAAGTAAACTATGAAAGAAAAGTCCAATCAACATGTTATTTAATCCAGCAGATATAAGATTTTCAAAACTTGTTCCCACTATTTTTGACTCAATCGGAAGAAAATTTATTGATAACAAAAATTCTTGTATAAAAAAATTGCTATTTAAATCATCAAACTCACAATCTATAGATATCGCTGTTAACAAGGATAAATGATTAATCAAACCACTTGAAGCTCCATCAGGTGTCTGTACTGGACATAAATATCCTAAGCTATCAAGCGAAACTAATCTCGGATAAATATTTTGAGATTTTTTAAAATATTGACCTCTATGTACTAAATCAAAATTAGAGAAATAACAAGACATATTGGATTTTTCAAGAAGAACTGAGTTACCATTTTCATAACTACTGTGAGAGACTAAATCTTTTAAATGACCAACAGATATGATTATTTTAATTCTGCTAAATATTTTTTTATTAATATTTGTATAAGAATAAAAGTCTTTTGAAAAGCTCGTGCTATTTTTCATACTATTTTTATTAATATTATCCTTTAACTTGAGACTTGATCGAAAAATTATAGTCATAGCACTTTTGAATAAAGCTAGCGTACATACATCTCCAGGCAAAATATATTCTAAATTAATAGTTAAATTCAAATTATCGCTTGAATCTTTAAAAATTTTATTCTCAACTAGTCGTAAATAAATACTACGAAAATAGTTGTGCTTATTGGAAGAATTATATAAATGACCTAAAAACGTATTTCTTATAAAATGACACCCTACTTCCATAAAATTCGAAAAGAAATCAAGTAAATTAGAACAGTTGATAACCTTTCCTACATAATTAAAGTAGTCAAACTTTGAATACAAACCCAAACCTACAATCTGTGCATGTTGCACTAAATTACTATTAATATAGAATTGTTTTAATAAATGTCTACAAATTCTTCCGTTATAAAAATTAGAATAGTGATTCTCATTGGAAATTTGACCCGATAATTTCTTATTATCCAAAATGCTACATAGTAAAACTTCAGAAAAAATTTCAATATCATAATCTCTTGAACCAAAAATAAAAATTATCCCTTTTGACCGCGATAGAAAAATTTTAGTTATAAAATTTTCGCTATTTTTTTTCGATATTTTAATCAAAATATAAGTTTTTGATGCGTTAGATTTGTGAGACTTTTTTTTTATGAGAAAAATATGATTTTTCTTAATAGTATTAGATATTCTAATTACTTTACTCTTTCCTTTAGAAACAAAGTATCCTGTTTTAAATACTTTTTTCTCAGAAAGTTGAACATTTCTAGTAATGATTTGTGAATGCACATTACATCTAATGGATCCTAACATCATCGGTAGACTTGTTGTACATTGTATTTTAGATTTTTTAATATGGTTTATTGAAATAGAACAAAGAGAATAATAAAGATAAGAATCATAAGTTGACATTATGTCTTTACAATACTGCTCATATAACGTTAGCTCTCGGTTAAGGCTTTTTAAAAAAAATTTGGGAAAAGAAATAAAAGGCTTTTTTATATTACAAAAAACTATATTGTCAGACTTAAAGTTTAAAAAAAAGTTAGATGCTAATAAAATAAAGCTTATTCTTATTTTATTGTTTAAAAAATTATCGAACGACTTTTTATGAAGATCTTGACAAAAATAAAAAGTTATATTAGCCATTTATTAATTTTTTAAAATAAACTACAACTTCTTTTACTTTTCAATTTGGTTTATAAAAAATAATGATACCAGCATATTTTTACTACTTAAGTTTGAGGTTTTTTATTCTTTAGTTTATAATATTTTGAAACCATAGTTGGTATGCTGTTAATTATCGCTCCATAATAGTTATTTAAATAAATTTCAAAAAAAGGAAACGCTTTTACTTCGAAATTTTTAGGAATCTTTGATGATAGTAATACTTGAAAAAGCTCATTTTTTTTAAGAAAATTCAAATAAACAAAAAAAATCTGTTTCGTATATTTTATATGAGGTAAACAGTAAGGATATAATTTACTTTCGAATCCTTGTCTTAAAAAAATAGATACTAATCTTGAGCTTATAGTAATAAATATACTTCATAGATTTAGTAAAAAGATTTTTAGACACATTATTGACATTCTCTAGGTTTACCTTTTTCAGATGATCTGATTTAAATTTTAACAATTTATCGATGTCGATGATGTCAAACTTGTCATTAAAAGATCTAAATAATAGAACATACGGGTGCTTATGCTTCGTAACAATAACTATAGATTTTCTTGAAGCAAAAGATCCAAATTTTAAAAATCTATCTTAAATAAATTACTTATATTTTAACCTTTGTAATTTATGTCTCATTTTTCTATCTTTCCGTTTTACTGCTTTGCTTGTATAGAATTTATAGTTTTCAATGGGATAAAACAACCTCATTCAAACTTGCTTTAATTGCTTTTTCTCATTAATTATAATATTAATATTAATTATGTTCTGTAAAACTTGTAACAATCTCCTATCCATTTCATTGCTAAAAAAATGTCATATTACATGCTTTTTCTGCGGAATTCAATCAAGAATAGTAGCTAAAAAGAATATAATATTAGAAAAATCTTACATTTCCCAAAATCACAATATTCGTAACTTACACACTGAAAATAAGTCTATTATTAGTAGTAATCAAAAATGTTCATTTTGTGATGGGAAAATTTTCATTGTAAATGAAAATATTTTGCCTAGTAATCGAATAATAGTATTAAAATGCGCTAGCTGTAAAATTTATTTATGTCAAAAAGTAGGTTTAACTAAATAATTAATATTGAATAAATGCAGACTTTGACATATGTTAGAAAATTATCAGAAATTAAAAATTAAAAAACTGAAAAATCAAAAACGTAAGATAAAAAAATATATCTTATCAAAAATCCAAAGAACTAAATTCAATAATATAAAATATGTAATTTCTCCTTTTTTAAATAAATTAGTTCACTCTAGAGTTTTAAATTAAGTAATAGAAAAAAAATGTATCACAGTGCCTCTTAATCAATGATCGAATAAAAGTAAACAGAATGCTTGCCTGGAAAGTTATTACGTTTTTATTTAGAAAATTAATAGTATAGAAATTAGAGGATTAAGTAACAAAAAATAAATATTATTTAAAGGCCTTTACAATAATTGTTATTGAGCATTGTTGATGAATAATATTATTAGCTCTACCATAAGCTCGGTAAATTTTTCGTAAATATTTTTTGCCACGATTTATAATGATACTATCAATATAATATGCATCCAAAACAACTCTCTCATCTATTTTATTGTGGAGACAATTTTTTAACTCATTTATCATATTCTTTATAGCTTTAAGGAAAACTAAAGAACTTTTTTTAGGAAAGCATGAGTTTGACTTTTTCAATTGACTTGATACGACAGCATTTTTCTTTTTTGAGTTTTTCCGGTTTGATAAACTTATTTTATTTAACAATATTTCATTTAACAATTGAATCGATTTTTTTAGACTTTTATTTTTTATTTGCTTTGTTAAACTAACGCTTTTTTTACAACTGATATTTAATTTATTTATAGTATACTATTTTATTGATTATTACTTTTAAAGATTTTAATTCAGACATCAATTTATTGATACAGGTTTTAGTTATAATATTATAGTATAGCTATTAACGGAACAGGCTCGCATTCTTCTCTAAGTCGAGTTTTTTTTTTATAGCATAACTAAGTTAAAACTTAAAACCTTGTATTAGAATTTCTTGCAGCGTTCAAAATTTCATCATGAAGTGCTATCGAGATGCTTTTTGGATTTTTAAAAGCAGCTTTCTTAGTCCCTACTGCAATAAAATAAATAGCTTGACTTATTTTCCTATAGGGTGATACATCTACGGCTTCTCGCTTTTTTTGTCCACTATTTGATAACATCAAAGAGTCTTCATGAGGTGCACTGAAATAAAATATTCAACCAGTTCGATATAGCATCAACTAACAACTGAATAGGATTCTTGCCCGTGGTTTTATGTAAAAGATAAAACGCATGCTTAACAATGGCAATCTAATGTTAATTGTTTTACTGTCTTAATTTTTTTTCCCGAATTTCTACTTTTTAACATCAAAGAACAAACAAGCCTATAAATAATTAATTAAACCTCTCTAAAATAGGGCAGTAAGTTTTCTTAAAAGGTTTCTTATCATAATTACCAGAGCTATGTGGTACTAATTCACCATATTTTTTATTGAAATATATATAATTTGATATAGATATATCATTAATCTATAATTATAGTAAATACTTTGACTTTTTCTAACTCCCAACGATTAAACACTTTCATTTTTAATTTATTAGTTTCAAGGTTTTTAATTTCAGTTAGACTAATTTTAGTCAGCATTTTTAATTGTGCCTTAAATGTTTATACTCGATTGCTTTTTCTTGGAATATATCTACTATAGTACAAGACAATTACTTATTATATAAATTTATTTTAATGAGATACTTAAATCCTCTTTATAATTTTTCTCAATAGTAAATCCGAACTCTTGTTTATGAGGATATTTTTTTTTATATACCACCTTATGTGCAAAATCAAATACTTAGGAATCATATCACAGAGCTTTAGCAGAAGGATACGAGTCAAGTAAGAATATGATGATCCAAACTCGTGCATCAATAAATAAACCAATAAAGAAACAAAAGTACTAGGCTTCTTGGTAATAGAATGTACTAAATATTTTGTACTTATACATTTTTTCGTAGATAGCTTAGTTTTTAAATAAAAAGGAATTATAATACCCTAACAAAAAAATTATATACCTTTATCAAATAACTTTGATTTAATTCTCTAGTAAAATTAATACATGATTTGTTAGTCAAAAAATAACAAATATCAGTGAAATTGTTAGATGTTATTGAACAAAATAGCTTGTATACTAACAAAAAAGTTATTCTATGATGCCCTTTCTTAGAGTAAAAAGTTATTAATCGTAGAATAAATGCCTTATTTTCAACAGTATAACAAATATATTTTAATGCATACTTAGCACACTTGAAATAGGGAATACAAGAAAGTATTTTTGGAATCTATAAAATTTTTTTTACTTTTTGATTTTTTTGTATTTTTAGATATAAAGTTAATTTTTTTAGAAACAATTCAAATCTACTTTTATAATCCATAATTTTACTCAAAAACGAATTAAAGTTATAGTTTATTTTAAACTTTCCTATATTTCAAGTCAGTCTTATTGATGATTGAATATAAGCTTAAAGATAAAAGATTAATTATTACAAAGCACATAAAATAATAGTGCTGGTAATAGAAACTCTACATTTTCAATTGTTATAATTTAATCTCGATAATATCGATGAATACGCCTACTTTCTCGAAATTAAAGCCGATAAAAAAAATTTTTCTTGAGCATAGAATTCTGAGAGTTTTTACGGATATAAAAAAACTAAAAAAATTATTAATAATTTCCTCAAATTCAATTCTTACCCTTTTTGATATAAATAGTTTTTCAAACAGTCAAGATCTTCGTATTAATAATTCTAATGTTATTGATGCTGATTATTTATCAGAATACTGTCTATTGGCATCAATAGACGAAACTCATAATATTAATATTAACAAAATAACCATGAATTATTTTGGTAATAAATTTAAAACTCGTTGTAAACATAATTTCAAAACTAATCATTTAGATTGCCGTATACTTTTTACTGGAAATAGAAGTCAGGTATTACTGTTAAGTAATAAAATAGAATTATGGAACCTATGTCACAAACGATGTGAAAAAAGCTATATATTTAGTTATAATGAAAAAATTAAAAATCTTGCTCTTAATAATGTAAAGAAGAAGTAATAGAATAATAACATTTTTATAGCTAAAACAAATTCTACATTGTATTTTTTTCATAAAGATTATCCTGATTTTATTAGTAAACTAAATTTCAGGTCAACAGTTAACCAAGTAAAATGGATCACTCCCTCAAAGTTTTGTCTGACAACGCCAAATTCTTCTATTTACTTCTACGATTTGAAGAATCTAAAACTACCTATAAAAGTATTAAAGTTTAAAGTATAAGAAAGCTACATAGAAAATGAATAAAATACTAAGCTTCGATATAGATTATAAGAATAAAAATATTATTGCTCTTGACAATAGAAGTAAAGTTACTTATTATAACATGAAAACACGTTCTCAGTTGAAATATAGTACAAAATTAATAAATATGCCCTTATATAACATTTTTTTTATCAATCAAGGGCTCCATTTTATCACTATCAGTGAACCAAAATCTTTTACAATCTGGAACTTTCAAAAGTAAAACACTCTATCCTTTTATTCTGTTTGCAAGTTTTATATCTTTCAACACTATTTAATATAGTAATACTAACTGTTAGTCTTTTTCCATGACTAGCACACGTATTTAATTCAGATAAAAAATTCAGTAAATAATATTCAGTTATCTTAAAAAGATATATTAACTTCTTGCATTATAAATAAAGAATTGGAATTCCAACTAAATTTCTGCTTAGTTATTTTATTTGTAATTTTTTTGAGCTTTAATATAAATATTTACTAATCTGAAAAATGGTATTCTTTGCATAATTAAATAAGTTGATCTTTGATATTTACGTATTTCTAGAAGTGTGAGAGCACTCGGTTTAAATCGCTTTTTCTTAAAGTGCTCTTTGCTTTCTGTACAATATTTTTTATCGTCACTCATTGCCTTTATTATGAGTAGTTAACTTATCTTAAAGCTATACGGTATTGCTGGGGTTCTTATGCACTTTTTAATAGAAAATGGTATATAGAAACATAATTAGGTTTAGTGAGATTCATTGTCACAAAATATAATTTCTCTAAATCTAACTTATATCGTTTAGCTTTACTAAAAAAATGTTTTCTACAAAATAAAGAGCTATTCAATGATAGTAAAATAATTACAAAGTTTCTTAATCATTTAAATTATATTATATTAACAATTTTAACATTCATACAACAAATTACCATAACCTTTGAGGACGAAAACTCAAATTTTATAGTTTTAAGAAGTTTTAGCAGAAAATTAGTAAATAAATTTAAACTAGAGACATCAAAACTTATTTTTTGCCAAAATTTTAGCTGATATAATGATTCGTTTTTTACTTAAAGTTAGAATATTTATTCTAGAATTGGAAAATAGCTATAGCTAATAGATATCATCAATATTACAATCTATATTTACTAAAACCTAAATATGTTCATTCAAGCTTTTCGCTTTATATGAATTATCAAATAAATAAATGGGGTATAATAGTGTCTAATATGCGTTTATTGCAAAAAGTAAAAATAATTAATCAAGATTAAAAAAATCCTAATTCTGAAAGCACTACTAATAAACAAAAAAAAGACTAAAAGTAATCTAACATTCTTATTAATTAGGATGAGTAAAAATATCAAATGACTAGCAATATTTAAACTACGACTAGTGTACATCCTTCAATAATTTTCCAATTTGCGTCTGGATTTGTACAGGATTTTTAAATTTAGAATTATGCATTAATTTTCTATAAAAGAATAACTACCTAAATAAATTAAAATTTTTATAAGTCGAAATAATGTATATAGAATTACAATAAATTTTGATTCTGATATTTAAAGAATTTTCTATAATTGTTTTTATTATGCCATTCTAAGCCTCTTTGTTTTACCTTTCCTATTAAATTCATAATTAAGAATTTTCGTCTATACTTTTTATCCACCTAATAATATTATATTTTACCAAATTTTCTAAAGACACTTTAATGAATAGAATTCTATCAGATAGTAATAATACTGAAGAGTCTTTAACTGAAAATCCTTAATAATAATCATGCTACCTACACATAATGCATCAAAAAAAGTTTCAAAATTTTTACTGTATACACTAAGTTTAGTATCACATAATATCTCAATCTTTTCCTGAGAACAATACTTTTTTTTTTTTCAAATTCATTGATATATATGATTTTAAAACATTTCTGAAAATAAAGTATATATTGTACCAAATCTTTTTTAATTTTTTTATTTTATTTTTATCAACAGCTATCTTTGACTTTTTTTTTACATTGATAAAGCATTCGAACTTTGAATTCATTAAGGAACAAATACTAATAAAGATTGTAGGACCTGGTCACAGAATGAAATGGTGATCAATTCTATAACTTATGATTCTCTAACAAATACAATTATTAGAAATCTAAAACGAAAAACTCCCAGTAAATGTAAATCTACATGGAATATTAAAAGAGTTGTTAAATTTTACCAAAAAAAGATTAATATTTTTACAATTTTAATCTCTAATTATTTAAAGAATTTTTCACGAAAAATACCTGATCTACTTGAATTAAATAACTTAGAACTAGATTTAATTCATCTAATGATTGATAAAAATAAACTTTTCACAGCTTTAAAAATAGTACAAAATTTTAATCAAAAAATAGAATTATTAAAAAAAGGTTCCTTGTTAATAAAAAGATTTTTATTCTATCGTGTCTTGCTCAACCTCACAATATAGAGCTAGATCGATAAAAAAAGCATATCTCGTATTTTTTTTTATTTTAGGGTATAGTTTTAAATAAGCTAAAACAAAACATAGTAATACTTCAATATTTATCTAAAGCCTTTGTAGCAGTTCAAACATTACTCGACTTAAGAATAACGTCAAATCTTCAAGTGATTTTTCTACCTAAAACTCGAAAATACATGTTCCTAGATAACTTGTTCAGTAATGAAATCATAAGATCAAAATTTTATTTTAAACAAAAGTTATTAAAAAACTTATTTCACTATAATTTAAAAGGAAAAATTATTACCTGTTACTTTACGGATTTTAATAACTTCAATCACAAAAATAAAATGCTATCAGACATTTTGGTAATATTAAATTAGAAAGATAATGATATTTGCAATACACCTCAAAAGTAACTTAACTTTTTTCATAAATATAAATACCGAAATGAAGATGTTAGTAGACAACTTATATCGTATAGAGAAATTAAGAAAATTCTACTATAGACTGAAATTGATATTCGTTATAACAGGTTTTAGACAATGTAGTTTTAAGACATTAGATAAAAAAATTTTTGTAATTCATAAATTTTTACAAAAACGACATTTTATCGATTCTCAACAAGATACATCTCAAACTACCATAAAGGAACTTTTTAAATATTATTTCGTATTTAATAAATAATCAAACACTTTATAAAAGGCTATGCAATTAGTTTCATAATAAATTTTTTAAAATAGATTTATTCTTGATAGGTGTTTAATGAACGGATTTTTTGCTAACAAATTGTCACTATCTAATTTATGAGCAGTCTATTTTTGTTAATAGTACTTCAATATTTTTAATCTTACTAAGTAATAACTGTTTGAAGAAAAAATACAATTGCCATTTAGTAATTCTTTTTCTTAAAATATTTTGTAGAATATACTTATACATAGATTCTTTTTTTTTCTATAAATAAAATAATAACTTTTATAGTTAACTGCCTAAAGTTAAGAAAATAGTTAACCCTTTTCTTCAATGTAATAGTTGACTGGTTCGTCTTTCTCTTTCTCAGTAAATAATTCACATAATATAAGAATAATCTGGAGTTATCTCTCAATTTACTCTTATTTTTATAATATGAGATTAATATTTTAAGGAAAAAATAAAAATGAGAATTCTTTTCATAGTTCATAACTAAATTAGACTCATTAAATTTAAATGATTTGTTATCTAACCATTTTTGTGCATTCAAGGAGTTCTCAATAAATTTATAAGTGGCATTTCGAGAAATAGTATATTGAAAAAGGTCATTGTAAAATTTTTTCTTGTGGTATTCTAGTAATGCTATAGGTACCTTTTTGTTGTTTATCATTAAGAAAGCTCTCAATTTTATCAGCTTTCATATGACACGTTCTAGTTTTAAAAATATTTCGAAGCATTTTTATATAATAATAAAATTTTAATTCATTAATTTCTAGATATGAATGCGTTTTTAAAATAAACAAAGAATCAAAATTTATAGAAACTCTTAAAAAATTGGAGTATAATTGAAAAATTTTAGTATGAAATGTTTTTATATTTAAAAAAATACTTAAACTATTCTGAAATTGACGTAATTCTAACAAAAAATATACCAAGGACATGTTCTTATTAATTTTTAATAAATAATAATAAAAATTATTATCTAGATCAAATAATTTTAGAGGTAAGATACTTTTATGAAATTTAAGATCTACTTTTACTTTATTAGGAAGAGATATTTTTTTTAGTGCTAGTTTCATAATTTAAAATTAAACTAAAAATAATGATTGCCCTAAATCTAAATTTTGCTTAATTCAAGGTTTAATTAAAAATTCTACTTATTAAAATTAGTTACATTGCGAAGAGCATTACTGGTATTAGAACCGTTAAAAGGTAGTGCCTTTTTATTACTGAAAGATTTTTTCAACTTTCTGAATTTTCTTATCGAATTAAAATTGTCTTTCCGATGAAAACGAAAATAATTAGACTTTTTTGTAAAATATGAAAGAATAGGATTACATTTTAATATCAAGTTCATTTCCTGATTTGTAATCTCTGTATTGCTATACTTGATCTTCAAAAAATAAAAAAGAAGAGTTTTAAACTTTAGTTTACTGTATGTTTTAAATAAAGTTTTAAGTTTTGTAACTCTTTTAGCCAGCTTTTGCTCTTTACTTGGAAAAACACTAGACTCTTTAACATTATCTTTTAAAGAAATTGAATACTTGGAAGTTTCACTAAATTAATACTAGAAATTTCACTAGAAAGGATTCCTCCTCTAACTGTTCGTTTTTTTGTCAAGTTTTTACGCTTAAAATGGCTTCTGTTTCCAAGAGAACCTTTTTTAACATTAATTTTCAATCTTTCAAATGTATTAAGATTTTTCTTTAATAAAAATCCTTGCTTATCATGCCCTCCGTTTATAAGAAACTCATTTCTACTAAAATCCTAATATTAGTTCAAAAACCTCTCCAAGTATTGATCCTTCTATTGTATCACCTATTTTTCTACCAATTATATGCCTTTATAAAACAAATTTACTCTATAAATTCATCATCTCTTTTAATACTATATTGAGTTCCTAGAATTGGATCTGCTATATTTATCTGATTAAAAATTAATAACTTTCATTACAAACTTATTAGTTTACTACTAGTTATATTTAGTTCCAAACAACCAGCATATATGTTAGGTTCTTGGATAATGACAAGAAATACAATCAGTCATCAACAAATAGCTCAAGACTTATCCAACAAAAAATACTCTAATATTAACGATCAAAAAATATTATTAAACGAAAAAAATTATTCTATTTATATAAATTACAAAAGATATGAATTTGAGCAAATTTTAATGAGGAAAGGCTCTTTTACAAAAAAAATTTGGATAGAAGTAATCTAAGAAATTAAAGTATTTTAAATGGGAAGAAAATAATGGAAATTTAGTACGAGCAAGAGATATACTAGAAAGAATGTGTAAGCAATTCAATTTAGACGAGGAATCTTACCTAAAAGTAATTCAATTTTCGATAGTATATTTCATTTGAAATAAAGAACTGGAATATCCAGGGAGCTAGGAACATTTTTGAAAGAGGACTCAAAATTTTATCTAATTCTCAAGTAATCTGGGAAAAATATATAGATTTTGAAAATTCCTTAGAAAATTATAAAAAAACTCGCAACATTTTTAAAAGATGGTTATCGAATACATCATCTATTAATATATGGGTTAAATATCTAGATGTTTTGATTATAGTAATAGTATGAAGTAAAACAAGGAGATTACCAAAAAGCAAGATCGATTATAACTCACATCCTAGAACAAAATCCTAACTACTTTATATTAGAAAAAGTACAGAACTTTGAAATTAACCATGGATCTCTTACTACAATAAGAAATTTGATGTATTTAATGTTTAATAAACCAAACTTCATTCATCATAAGGTTCTAAATTGATAAGTAGGCAATAACTATTCTAAAATTCGCTAATTGCGAATACTATAGCTATAATATACTGAGGTCGAAAGTGATACTGAATTACTTGAATCATATTTATTTTAAAGTAAAAAAGAACAAAATATCTTACTATATTAAATACTTTTCTAATCAAGAACATAAACTATTAATTGAATCCAGGAAAAAATTTCAAGATAAAATATCAAAATCAGTCAAAAACCACCTTTTTTTCTTCCATCTCTTAGATCTAGAGTATTGTCAAGGGACAATTGAAAGCTTTTTAGCGGTTTAAATCATAATTATAGTTATATGAGAAAGCCATGGAAAATGTACCCTTATTAAAATATTCAAGATCCATATTATCTTATCAATTGTTAATTGAATATTATTTTTTATTACTTAGCTCCCTAAACTTAACTAACCTGCTAAAGGTCACTTTCAATAGACTAATGAGTCTATTAAATACCTTTAAATCAGAATTAGAGGTATTATATGAAAAAACAGGAAATAAAAAAAATCAATGAATACATGCAGTTTTTAAAACTAAATAATGAAATTTTTTCTATAAACCTATATGATACAACAATGAATACTGTTAATTCAGTTTATTATTACTGTGAAAAATATTTTGTGATGATACAAATAAAAAAGTTTAATATTTATTAAAAGAATAACAACCCTATTATGCACATTACAAAACTTTAACCCTTATTTCTGTAGGTGTTTTGAAATTTTAAATTCTATAAAATTAATAAATTCGGATGAAAAACTAATAATAAAGCTTATACGAATTAAAAAAGCTAGTATATATGAAAAATTTCTTCTATTCCATAAAGTTAATTTCATGTTTTTAGTTACTAGAAATATTCGCCTTATCGAAAAATCATTTGGAATATTTTCAAATTTTACAAAACAAAATACTAGATTATTTCCAGAGTTCTTTTATTAAAAAACAAAGATATAAAAAACTGTTTATGCTATACTTACTATCTTATATTAACTCATGTTCTAATTCTCTTTTTGAGACAGTATCACTAAACACGCACATTAAATACGAAAAAATTCTTAAAAATATAAGTTCCAATTATTTTGATTAAATAATTAAAATCAACGAATTTAGAAATATTTTTGCATGTACTTTTTAATTATTACCACAGCTATTGAACATTAGAACAAATGCTGTTTACCTGTAGGTTGATTATAAATCAAATAAGAAACAATAAATATTTTTTTGATAAATTAACACAACTCAAGATAACCCAGCTAATAAAAAACAACAATATACCTAATATACTGATCTTGGTTATCTATATAAATAAAAGAATAAACATGGTTACTATTATAAAGGCATACTTAGGATGCTAATATTTTCATTTAAAAAAAAAGATCTTATTAATAACATACTTTTTATAAACCATTCACTACACGAGTAAAACTATTTTAATAGATGTAATGATCTACTAAAATATCGAATCAAATTATTTTCCCAAAACGACGTATCTAGTAAAAAAGCCAAAAATTTGTTGATACTATCAGACATTGAAAAGTGACAAGTAACATTTATAGTGTTGCGCCATCATCCATATTTTTTTTAAGAAGAATAATTGAGTTAAGCTCTTTCAATTGCCGCTTTTTCTTTCACTGCAACCAGATCAGTAAAAAAATAATTCCTATTGCAAGTAGATGCTTAAAAGTTATACCACAACATCCATCAACATCCTACTTACTAAAGGATTTTAAAAGAAAGACAATCGAACTAGGTTTGATTTTATATCCCGGAACTACAAATCAAGTCTTACAATATAGTAACCATATTCTTTCTATTCAAAAAGCACTACACAGACATTCCATTTTGATACCTAATACTATAACCAAAGTTCAACTTTTTTATAAAGAAAAAATTTCTACAATATTATAACATATCAGGAATCTATTTATTACAGAGACTTTATACTTTATCAATGAGTAAAAAAGCTCACTTTATATTTGACTATCTTTTGGAGATAAATTACATTTATAGAGATAAAAGAAAATATACATGCGAACTTTTATTCAATAAAAAATTATGCGATAACCACATCATTAAAAGGTTAGAAGTAATATTCACAATCAAAGAACTATAGTCGAATGACATCAGAAAAATTTTTACCGTATTTAAAAGGGCTATATTTATATGGAAAATTATATTATGATCTAAAATTAACCAGTTTATAACTCAAATGATTAATTTTATCATTCTAGTGAGACCACTTTAACAAATGCGTGACTCTTTTGAGAAGATTAAGAACAAAAGAGATATACTAAATACTATCAAACTGAAGAATAGGGAAGAATACATATCAACAAGATTACAAAAAAAATTAACTGAACTAAATACTTTAAATCAATATAACATATCTAATATTGAAATTAGTATCTATAAACCAAATACTTTTGAGAAAATCTTAAATCAAATACTTTTATTTAAAATTATTAAAAAATTTCTTAATATTAAGAAGACCGATAGTCAACCTAATTTTTCATTTAATACTAATACAATTGATAAAAAATCTGTAAAATATAAGTTTAATTTTTCTCATTTATCCTCTTATCTTCAAAAAAAAAAATTAATCAATAAGGATAACGATGAAAAAAAAAATAACATGGATAAAACCATTACCAAAACGAAGAAAACTATATTAAATATAAATCCCAAACAAAATCAGTTGCCTATTATCAACTCTTTTTTTCCCCTTATGAAAGCTGTCGATTTATACGACACTTTAATTGTTGTTGCTGAGACAGGCGCTGGCAAAACTACACAAATACCTAAATATTTATTTTCTATGGGTTATGGTAGGCTAGGACAGATCGGAATAACACAACCAAGAAGAATTGCTGCAATTAATGTTGCAACCAGAGTAGCATTAGAAGTAAACTCATCTGTTGGTTTATTGGTAGGCTACGTAATAAGGTTTGAAGATTGTATATCAAATTTAACAAAAATTAAATTTATGACAGAGGGAATATTATTGCGAGAAATTATTAATGAACCACTTTTACTCCAATATAGTGTTTTAGTGTTAGATGAAGCTCATGAAAGATCTATATTTTCAGATATTCTATTTTCATTACTTAAAGACTTAAATATTTTAAGATCAGATTTGAAATTAATCATTTGCAGCGCAACAATTAATACAAATAAATTTTCCAAATTCTTTAGCTATGCTCCTCTTTTCCAGATACCAGGAAAAATTTACTCAGTTGAAATATACAACAGTAAAGAGTCAGAAATTGATTACCTCGATGCCGTTGTTAGAACAATACTACAAATTCATATAAAGTCAAAGCAAGGTGATATTCTAGTATTTTTAACAGGCCAAGAGGATATAGAGATCGTCGAAAATATCATCAGTAAGAGATCAAAATTAATTAAAACTCTCATGGGTCAATTAGAAACATTTCCACTTTATGCCAATTTAAGTTATAATCTTCAAAATAAAATTTTTTTAAAATTACCCACAAACAAGCGTAAAGTAGTTCTTTCTACTAATATTGCCGAGACATCCCTAACAATATCAGGTATAACTTTCGTGATTGATTCGGGTTTATGCAAGCTCAAATATTTCGATTATCTTGCAAAATATGAAACACTAATTGTTTCTCCGATTGCCAAGTCATCGGCATGGCAAAGAAGTGGTAGAGCAGGAAGAACTGCGAAAGGTATCTGTTTTAGATTATATACCGTAGATACTTATAAATTTGTTTTACGTAAAGCAATCGTTCCAGAAATTCAAAGAATAGAAATAGGTATAAAAATTATAAAAAGATAGCGTAATATTAATCTTGAAATGCCTCGGTATAAACGATATAAACAATTTTGAATTTTTAGATAAACCTCCTGTTGAGAGTGTTTTTGCTAGTTTAGAACATCTCTATATTTTAGGGGGTCTAAACGAGGAAGGACAACTATCAAAACTAGGAAGATATATGTGCGAGTTTCCATTAAAACCAAGTCTATCAAAAATCTTGATTATTTCTAACTTTCACCAAGTATTATGAAAATAATTAGTGTGTAGAAGAAATACTTATTATTTGTTCGATATTATCGTTAGAATCCAGAATCTTCAATTATAATCATCTTAATAATGTTGATCAAAAACAAGTACTTAAAAAATTTACCATTATTCCAAAAAGTGATCATTTAAGCTATTTAAATGTTTTTAGAGAATGGATTAATAATGATTTCTCAATTAATTGGACTGACAGAAACTCCATAGACGTTACTAATTTTATTATAGGCTAAAATTATGTTCAAAGCAAGATTTATTTTCGAACAATTATTAGGTTTAAATCAAAAATTGTTGAATTCCCAAAAAATAGGAATCAATAAAACAAATCCTACAATGATTATTAAGTGTTTATTAAGTGGTTTATTCATGAATGCCGCCTTTTTCTATTCGGCTAACTGTTATAGATTGTTATCTAGTTCCACAGTAGTCTCTGTTCATCCTTCTTCATTATTATTAAACTATAATACTAAATGGGTAGTTTTTCAAAACATTGTGCTAACGAACAAAGAATTCATTAACGTCATAACTGAAGTGAAAATAGAATGGTTAATTGAAACAGCACCAATATTTTATAATTTTAAAAAACATATGAAAAATTATTAAATACTATAAAAAATTTTACTCATCAGAGATGCTTTTTTCTCAATTATTGTTGATTTGTAGTTTTTAAACTGAAATAATACCTCATAAGATTTTGTCACTTGATTAATATAACTAAATTTCACAATATTTCTATAAACCTAAAAAGTATTATTTTACTTTTGTTAAATATTCAGTGATTGACTTGTTATTAATGAAATAAATACTTTTTTTATATTTTTTTAAAGGTACATAAGTTAAAGCACTAAAATAACTTTTGTTCAAACTCTTTTGAGATCTTTCATCGTTGCTAGTTTTATTTTTAGCTATTTGAGATACTGGAATCTGAATTCCCCCATCAATTAATCCCTACTTCATTATATTGTACCTTAATGAATGCGTTTATTCTACCCTTTTCATTTAGACGTTTGAAACCTATATCTATCGTTAGTAGAAAAGTATGCGATTTATATAGTTTAAATTCAGTAATTATTCGTTTAGCCAATAGTAAACCAATAAAATATGAATTTATTAAGTTTTTTTTACTATGAATCAATCCAAATTTTATTAAATCCATACTGCTTGCCTTGGCTACTATAGTATCACCGGACAAACTAGAAAAAGTAATTACTCCGGATAAATTAGTGTTCGTAGTGGTAAAGTAACTTCTAAACTTTTTTGATTTGTTTGTATAAGATTTTAAAAATCTTGAATCATAAGATTTTCCATACTTAGTTAAAAACTTTCGATTTCTTCTATGTTTAACTACGAATTTTGAAAAATAGGAAGCATTTTTAATAATCTTTTGATAAATCATAGAATAATTCTAATACCAATACTGCAATCGTTATTATCAAAAAAATATCATGTTCGGCATAATTATTTCTGCAAAAGTTTTAAACATCAATGAAAAAAATTTTATATTAAAAAAGATAAATAATCCATCAGTTTCATTAGGTCCATTTTCAAATTATAGGAACTCTTGGTAATGTTTCACATGGAAAAACGACGTTTATTAAAAACTTAAACCCTATTTATTCTTATCAAAATAAAAGCGAAATAGATAATAAAATAACCATAAAATTAGGATATTCAAATTCTAAAATTACAAAAAAAAAGGTTCTTGGATTTAATAATTCTCTTTTAAAGTATGAAATTCATAGAGATCGCTCAATAAATGATGAATCGGTTGTTTTTGATTTTTCAATTGTCGATTGTCCTGGTCATGAAATTCTAGCATCTACTTTATTAACTGGTGTTTCGATAATAGACGGGTCTCTTTTATTCATTTCACAGGAGGAATGGTTTCCGCAATCTCAATCTATCGAACATTTAGTTGCATTAAAAAATAAAAATTTAATGCATATAGTTATCGTTCTGAGCAAAATAGACTTATTAAAGATAAATTTTTTCTTCTATAGATATTTATTTATTAAATCGTTCATAGAAGAGGTTATATACTTTAAATGTATATTTATACCTTTTACAGAAAAAGTAAAAACAAAACGACATTTTATATTTAATAATATAATCAATTGTTTTGGAAATATATCACGAGTTTTGCAATTCCCACCATTTTTTACTGTTATCAGAACTTTCGCATTGATAA
Organism: Bigelowiella natans; assembly: GCF_000002455.1. Lineage (NCBI taxonomy): Eukaryota > Cercozoa > Chlorarachniophyceae > Bigelowiella > Bigelowiella natans. Next base: position 77,292 of record NC_010006.1, read on the forward strand.
GTAAGACTAAGAACAATAATTTAATAACAAGAGGTATATTTGGAGGATCATTAATAAGAGGGTACTTAAAAAAAAACCAACTCATCGAAATTAGACCAGGAACATTAAAACATAAAAATACTTATCCTTTTCTAAATAAAATAATAGGCATTAAAGACTTTAATTTAGATATTCCAGAAATACTACCTAGAGGATTAATAGCAATAGAAACAAACGTATTATCTTATAGTAAAGATCAGTTCAAGTGCCACTAATAATGACTTATTGGTTGGCAGTGTTGTTGGAGAAATTGGGACATTACCACCAGTATATAGAGCATTGAAGATCAGATTCAATATAATTAAAAAAAATATTAAATATAATATTAGACAAACTAAAAAACTTATGAAAACAAACGCAATAGAAATAGGCGAGCTTGTATTGTTGAATATCAATTCTGCTACTACACTAGGAGTTGTTATGAATGTATTAACTTTTTTAAAAGATCAATTTTTCATCAGTCTCTATTTATTTGAATACCCCCGTTTGCTCCTTCGCACTCGCGAAAGTAACTGTTTCAAAATTCATTGAACAAAAATGGAGAATTATTATTTGGGGATCCTTAGAGGGTGGATTAAAAATAACTCCATTCTAAAAAGTCGCAGGCTCTCTAAATAAACTTGTTTAAATGGTAAATAATGATTATCGCACTTCTTGAAACAATCACTGGAATATTCTTATTAAAAATTACACTGAAAAAAAAACAAACTCGGTTTTCCATTTTACAATATTTACCATTTAGAAATATATTTGCAACTATAGAGTTCTGTAGTTTATACAATTTTTTCTATTGTAATGAAAGGATAATTGGCTTTTTAAAGTGCTGTTTTACTGTTTATTTTTTCTAACTAGAATATAAAGCCCGGTTCAATAATATTAGTATCCGATGTTATTTATAATCATCTAATCTCACTTTCTCACGATAGTTATTTTATAACTGATCATATTTCATTAAAATTAACAAGACTACTACGAGAATACTTTTTTAGTACATTGACCACAATTTCTAAAAAAACTTTTCAAACCATCTCTAAATTCCTAAATAATTCTATTAACAAAATAAAGGTATTATAAAATATTTTAGTTCAATTCTTTTAAATTTTATGATAAATTAATCACAAAAAGAAATCAAAAAACAATAAAGGATATTAATGATAAATTTATTGAAATTGTACTAATGTTGAGAAAGAATCATCACGGTATATTCAATGAAAACAAAGAGCTCTTATACTTTTTTGAGAATTGTAAAAAAATCAACCGTTTTTACAATACTATTATGAATAAAAATTTACGTTTTTCTCAATATTATTTAAACAGCATGGCTAACTCTTTATTACAAATAAATGAGAATTTCAAAGTTTATTAATTTTAAAAGTGTTTTAAAAGTTTTCTAAACTCTTTTAAAGAAAAAAAAATATTACCATTAATTATTATTTTATTTAGTTTAAAAATAATATTGCACTTTCAACAAATTTTAACTTCAATATTATCTTGTATTCCTTGCAATGAAGAAAGAAGACCTACTACTTTGACATATTTTCGTAATTACCCTTCAGAGACTGCTTTAATACAGATCTGGTCGATCTCAAAGTCTATAAATTCAAAACAAATATTAGCGAATGTTTATGCAATTAACTCTAAAATTAAATCAAGAAATATACTTTATAAATTGTTCGGATTTTAACAATTTTCACTTATAATTGATCAATACAAGATATCTATTCTTTTTAAATCATAGAATTAATAAATGTATTATAATTTTATTTAACATAAGTAAAGCATTTTTCTACATAAGGATAAGTTCCCTAAAGAAATAATATACAAGACAATTGCTTCAAATCCATTGTTATTTTCCCTTAATAATAATAGATATTCTGATACCAAAGGTATTATATCCTACTTTAATCAATAAATACCAAGTATAATTGTATAAATATTAAATTTGTTAAATTCTTGGAGAACCTTTTGTTTTGTCTAAGTTTGTTGGACTGATGAATTATAAAATACAATGAAATAGAAATTATTCTTCTTATTATAGCTTGTCTTTGTTCAATTATAGCTTTATTTATCATATACCTATTAAATTTAACTTTTTCTTGGCACTGTTCTCGCATTATTTAGGAATATTTAATTATTATTAAAGTAGTTTCAAGTAGTATAAACTTCACCATTTTTAATGTTTCTAGTGTATTCATAAAATAATTTCTCCATATTTAGAATTTTAAATAAGTTTTCAAGCGTTACAAGATGATCTGAATCAGACGATTTTCTTGATTCATTCGTAGATGATAAAATGTCAATTTTCTATTATGAAATTAAAAACCTTAAGAATTTTTAAAAATAATTCACCACCAATTCTTTTTTTTAATTGTAAAAATAAATTTTTTATAAAAACCCTCATCGAAGAACTAGTTGTCTTTTATTTATAATCGTATACTTGAAGATCAAGATTTATTCTTTTTAATATTTTCCATGACAAGGCATTCACGCTTAAAAGATTGCCATAAAATATACACAATTTTTTAATTTTTATTACATCGAGTCTATGGATAGTTTGAAGTATTACAATAAAACATTCTTCTAAAAATTTTTTTCTATTCATACTTATAATACTTTTTAAAATCTGTTTTGCATAACATCTCTGACAAAGTTATGTAAAATTTCAAGGAATTTTTTTCTTGGAGACAACATTCAATTATTGTAGTACAAATATTTATTTGTAAAAATTTAGGAATATTAAGTTTGTGAATTCTCTGAAAAGCATCCTCTGCGCTTAAGGAAGACATAAAAATTATGTATAGATTTTTTCGTAACACAATTGTAGCATTATCTTGATAGTTTTTGCATTCATTTTTTGTGTAATTTTTTTCTTTTGTAAACTTGGCAGCATTTTTCACATATGCATTGGTGCTTTTTTCTATTTGATTCATAATACTTTCTATGAATATCAAAAAGTTTAAACAGTGGTCATTTTTAATCAGGGTTTTGGTTAATTGCGAATATAGAACTTTTTTATGAATTAATGTATTTTCAATGTCACAATCAAGCTTTTGAATTTTTCTAAAAAATTCACTATACCTTAATTTTAGTTCATCCCTTGTATTAATATCCATATGTTTTGATTTAATAAAATCATTTTTTTTAAGTCCATCATTTACTGAAAACAAATAATTATAGATATTAGAGTTTATCTTTTTTTTCATAAAAATTTTTATTCTATTATCACAATTAAAACATTTTTAAAATACCATTAAATGGTCTTCGGTGAAGAGATAAACAAAGCTTTAAAATAATCTTTATAAGACACAAAGAAAAGTATGATTTTTGGTTAATCATGAAGGATAAGATTTTTTTTATAATTTTTGTCTCAATTATTTTATTTTCAATTAATAAAATAATAAAATACAATGAAACTTTAGATGCGTAAAAATTGTGGTTTTTATATGACTCTCGAAACTAAAAAATAAAATTAACCTGCATAATTAAAGAAGACAATAATTTTGTAACAATACTAGGCAATACGTAATTAATAAAACTAATAAAATCAACCACTGATTTTGTCATCCTTGGAAAGCAGCTCTGCTGAAATAAGATAAATCTTAAAAAGCATACTTCATTTTTTAATATATGCTTTTTGTATAATTTATACTTCCAACGTCTGTTTTACGTTTCTATAATTAATTTTAACAGAGTAGGTTTTATTTATATGTTTAATCAATTTTTTCATATTTTGATCCATTAATTACTACTGCTTTTATACTTAAATAATTTTATTTTGAATTACTTAGTTTACTCTAGTTGGCTTCCCTTTCAGATTCTTTTAACAAAACTATATCTCCTATGAATTAAAACTATACCTATACGAACTGGCCCTTTAATATTTCTTATTAATGTTTTTTTAATATTTGTAATTGATTTAACTCTTACTTGAGTACCCTAAATTTTCTTTAATACTTGTCCGCGTTTTCCTACCTTTTTAAGTATCTTAGTAACTATTACAAATTCTGAATTAGAATCTTTCACTACCATTGTTAAGAATAAACTGCACCCGGCTAATATAAGTTAAAATTTAAACTTTAGAAAACCAATGAATAATATCTATCTCTTATAAACTAATTGCAAAAATAAACGAGTCAATATATGACGATTAAAAAATTAAAAAACACAGCATCAAAACTATTGAAATGCGGATCTAATAAAATTAAAATAAACCCAATTTATTATAGTTTTTTAAAATCAGAAAACAATAGTTAAATTTTTTAATATAGGAAAAAAAATAATTGATCTCTTCAAAAAAAGAATAATAATAAAAAAAACAATAAAAGGTGTATCCTCCTACAGGAAAAAACTAAGGAAAGCTAAAAAACAATCTGGTTTAAAAAGAGGCATTGGTTATATTCTAATCAAAAGGTAGAAGAAAAGGTACTAAAAACGCAAGAAAAAAGTATAAAATTTTATGGATCCATAAAATTAGAAACCAGAGAAAATTATTAAAGATGTTTAGAAATAAAAAACAATTTTTAAACTATAAAATATTATTAAACAAAGTATTCTTTTTTTCAAAGATTAAAGGAAATTTTTTCTCATCAACAAAACATCTCTTAGAACATATGAAATTATCATATAATTAAACTTATCTTATTAAATTAATATTCCAATAAGATTGCGCTTATTTGTTTAACGTAATTATAATGATGATAATTAATTAATCCTATTATTTATTTTAAAAAATCGTCGATAATAGTTTGAATACTTATAGGAACTGCCGGAGTTGACCCTCTTTATGATATTTTTTTACCTTAACGAATGCCATAAGCCCCACACAATCACACTCATAAAGAAAACATACATCAGATTGTCTATTAAAGGAAAGAAAAATGACCATCTAATATAGCTTCCTAGAATTACTTTATAGTTCGTTAAACACAAAATTATTAAATCAAGAAAGTTTGCCTATTTTTAATAATATTACGATAGCTGCATGAAATCTTAGGAACATTGGTAATTCTCGATTACTTACTATCCCTACCACCAAATACATGTATAAACTAACTAGCAAAAAAGTGCACCCAAAAACAACTGCACACGGATATTCTAATTTATAATTTATACACTTAAAAGTTCATAAATAATCAAATTTAATGGAAAATTACTGTAAGTATTTCTTCCATGAATAAATATAGTTAATAAAGGTAGCATATACGTCAAAGCAGCTTTCACATTGATATATTTATCCTTTTTTTTGCTATTTCTAAGGGAAGAAACTAAATTTAAAAGAACAACTTTCGTTTAGAACGACTACTTTTTTATATTTTTTGTCAATTAAAAAATTTTTTTTATCACACATTCGTCTTGCTATTGAAACTTTACTAAAATGTTTTAAACTAAATGCATAACTATTTTTTATCGATAGTATCATAAACGAGCGAATTATAATTAAAAGTTATACACTGGTACCCTCGTTTTCTCGGGATTGTAAACTTTTAGAATTATTAATATACAGTTTACTTAAGGTTTGATCAATTTTATTTAGTTAACTAGAAATATCATAAATATTATATGACTTTGTCAATTATACCAAATTTTAAAGCTTCCTGGGAGCTAATTGATAGTTTCCTTAGATAAAACTACTTGATTAAAGCTTACTTTCTTAATAGTTTCCGGCTTCAGTTGGGTTTCCTTTGATATATTATAAATAATTAAATTTTGTTTATATAATAAATCTTTCCAAAAAGTGACCGTATCTTTCTTATTTGATATTCTCTTAGAATTTATTTCAGTCTCAGTGAATAATACTATTAATTAAAGTTGTACCTATAGAATTTTTTAGTCCATATCTATTTGACTTTATTCCAGACGATAGAATTAACCCAATATCGTAATTACATAAACCTATGTTATATGATGAGTATTCAAATCTTATGGTTTGTAAGAAGTTATAAAGGTATAAATCACTAGTATATAAAAAATTCTAAGTATTTTTATCTAACATTTTTTGTTTGATAAGGAGTATTTATAAATATCCTATTTTTCTCATTTTTCCTATTCATAAATAAGAAAATTACCTGTGATATTAAAAGCTGTACAATAAATGTATTAATCTATAGAGTATTAAATTACAGGTTGCCCAATAAATATTATGTTTTTCTCATAAATTTTAGAAGATATATCATAAAATTTTTTAGTATTTTTACCGATTCTCTTGTTTTTAAAGTATTTATTGATACAATTATATTTCTTAGGTACTTTTAAAATAAATGAAGTCCTGATCATCTTGTGAATTTATAAAGTAATAAAAATTATTTATGTAAATTTTTCACAATGCTCAGGACGAAAATAGAAAAAATAGAAAATAAAAATACTAATAAATCAGAAAAAAATATGCCTATAGAAAAGTATCTTTAAATAAAAAAAGCATTCCCCAAAAGTTTACAAAAACATTATTCATCTACAATCTACATTCAAATCTCGAAGAATATTCGATCTATGATTTTTTTTCTCGAGACTGCAGGATCATCGACTTAAAGTTACTAAAAGATCGGAGTAATGGAAAATCAAAAGGTATGGCCTATATAGAGGTACTAACTGAAGTAAAAATTTTAGTATTAGAAGGATCTTATGAATGCTTTAGCATTAACAGGAAAATTTCTCTATGGAAATTATTTAATGGTAAAAATTTCAGAAGTATCGTTATTTTTTATAAGGCCGGAAAAAATTCAAATGGTGAATTATCTCGTTCTAAAAATTCAATATCATTAATACCTGGTCAAAAGTATAATATCCTTGATACAATTACAGAATCTTCGAATATTTTAATTGTTAATAACTTAAATCACGGAATCAGAGTTTTACAATTAATTATAGGAAAAAGATTTATTTAGCTTATTTTCTCTCTTTGGAAAGGTAGTTAAGATAGACTCTTTATTTTTAAATAATGATTTTTATTATTGCGTCACGTTTACAAACTACACGAGTGTCATGTTATCCAAAATGAAATTACACAAAATCAAATTGGGCGGTAGACCAATGTCAGTGCTAGATAAAAAAGAATTTTTAGACACTTTTTAAAGTAAAATAAATCAAGATCAATTGATAGAATAATTTCACTTAGAACATCATTTCGAGCATAAATATATAGAACTTATAAATTAAATTGTTTACAATATTTATAAACTAATTTTTTATTAAATTACCTGGTGCGCATTTATTTTTAAATACTTCATTAATTCTTTTATATAGTTATTCTTTACTAGTAAAAGTATCAGAACAACTTTTTCTAATAACGTACTTTTATATAAATGTTAACGTTTCAAAATAATATAAATTGTTTATAAAAATAGTTGAAAACTTTTTGAATACATCAAAAATAAATACTGATAATTTTTTTTCGAGTAAAAATATCTCTAATTTTACCAAATCTAGGAAATTTACAGCTGGAATCAGATCTATTTCGACAGATGTTTGATTAGATTTATTACATTTCACGAAATGGTAAAACTTACACAACATCAAAATGAATAAAGGCGAAAAATTCATTAAACGGTAACCCTGATAAAATAAAATTCTATAAAAAAAGACTTTACGTTTGAACATTTAATAAAGCTGTCTCTGATAATACCGAGTCAGTAAAATAAAATTCATCCACTCTTGCTATTAGGTTCTTAATTAAATATAAAGAAACAATATTAGTAGAATTAAAAGAGATCGAGATCGTAGAAAACCCAATTTTAAACCAGAAGTTAAACTCATTAATAAAACTTGAAATTTTAATTGTTAAATAATGTTGTACATTTCTAATCTGATTGCGCTTCTGGAAAATTTTCGATAACAATGTAATTACGCTACTAATTGTTTGGTATTCTTTATGAAAACAATAAACCTTTTCTCAAAGTAGTGAAAAATGGTTCGAAAATAATAGTTTTAAAGGTAATACATCTAAAAAGCGAATTCATCATTAAAATATTGTTAAGATTCAATGTATTATGAAATAAATTCTTGAGTAAAGATACTTTTTCGGGTTTAATAAGACTCATTTCTATAATTCCCCACAAATCCCCCTTCAAAGACTGATACGTAAAAACTTACTTTATATCGCTTTTCATTGTCCAAACAAATGATAAAAAAAGAGTTGTTTGATATTAGCTTTTGTAGTGGCGTCAAGCTCGTGTTAATTGATGATTTTAAATAAAAATAAGAAAGAATATTATGAATCAATTTATTCTTCTTCATAACCAATAGTTCCCATTCGCACGTACCTAATACATGAAGCTTAGGTGTTATACAGGGATTATATTCTTTTATTTTTAAATAATATTGTAGGTTGGGCTTTGTATATAGAAAAATTTCTGCCCATTTTTCTAAACCATCTTCTTTCCTAAATCTATACAAAAATAACAAACCTTATAGGAGTTATTAGAATAATATGAAGAAATTTTTTTAATCGCAACCAAAAAACCTATTAATTGGCTAAAGACCTCGTTCGAATAAAAGGTGACTATACTAGCCGGTAGATAAAAGCCATAAGAATAAAAACCGCTAAGCGATATAGATAAAATTATATGTTTGGCTTTTGATACGAACTTAGATGCAAAAATTTTATTAGCATTTTCTTCATCTATAATAATGCAATCGCCGATCCTATGGAAATTATGCTTAAGTTTATATTCAATATTTATATACTTGTAAAAAATATCTCAACCTTTAATACTAAACTCGTGAAAATTAATTTTAATTTTTTAAACCTATTCAAATTGTAGCACACAATTTTAAAATCAATTTTTTCCTTAAAACCAACAGAGCTCAAACTTGTGATAATAAATTGTAAAATAATATTAATATTAGACAAATAAATACTAAATATCTCAATTTGGTTGATACCTAGTAATATCATCACAGTTGTTAACATCCCAAGCAAAGATGACTTTTAAAAATAATATCTACTTTGCCTCTTCCTCTTGCAGAGAATATAGTCGAGAATGTGTTGTTATTATTTAAAAAATGATCAAACATCAAAATCATGCCTTTAGTTTGATCAAATGATGCACAGGATTTAATATAAGGTTTGATCAATTTCAAATTTATAGACCCTTTTATCGTTTTTTGATGTATAAATTTTTGTATCTCAGTGTTATACTTGTTTAATTCATTCCTAACACTCGGAATAAAATCTGATGAGAACCTAGATATCCTATTCTTTTTCATCACTATTTTATTTTTAATAAATACTAATAATGAAATTAGTATGTAGTGAGAAATGAAAATCTGTGTATCTCTATAATAGGTATAAAATTTACTATCATAAAACACAAAATCTTTATCTTGTACTATACAGATGAGAGATCCCCCTCCTACAGTAGTATGTATCCCAAAACATAGAGAATCCAATCCCATTGGTCCATTAACCTATTTAGATTATTATTACATCAAAAATAGAAATGTTATAATTTAAGCATCTCTTTACTTTATTATCGAGTGATGTGTTATAATCTATGTGAAGAATAGAATAAATAAGCGAATATAATAATTTTTTCTTTCCCTTAATGGATCTCAAAAAGATTTTAGAACCTTAATAGTTTTTTAAAATCGGTAGATTGAGAAAAATTAATATACAATAAATTTTTTTTCACAATTATAGAATAGATCAAAAGGATAATCGAAAAAGTTTTATTGAAACAAACACTTTCTATAAAAAAAAGGAGTCTTTGATCTGTAAGAAAATTTGATAAAATTCTAAAAAATAATTTAGTTTTAGATAAAATTAAAGTCTTCATTACGAAGTATTTGATGTGTAAACTACTCTAATGGCTTTTCTACTGTATTGACTATAATACTTAAGGAACTTTCTTAACGAACATGAAGAGTTCTTGTACTAAGAAACATTTTTTATTTTAAAAAATATTACTTGATATACTAATAGAATAAAAATTTCAATAAAAATTTATTTAAAAAACTATTCTATAATTAAAACAAAGTTCTAAAATAAATCTTACAAATTATAAATTAAACCTGTATAAAAGGATTCTAAGTAAGGTATCTGCTGTTACTTAATGACAAAAGAATCAACTTCACATATTGCTGGTATCGATCTAGGTACAACTTATAGTTGTATCGGAATGTGGATCAAATCCAAAGTTCAAATAATAAGCAATGAAGCGGGTAATCGTACTACAGCTTCTGTTGTAGCTTTCACAGATGATGATAAATTAGTCGGTGATGCTGCAAAAAATCAAGCAATCTTTCATCCTAGCCAAGTCGTTTATGATTCCAAAAGAATGCTAGGTAAAAAATATAATGACGAAACAATTCAGGATGATATGAAAACATGGCCATTTAAAGTTTTACAAGGACCTAAAGAATCAATTTTAATATCCGTTCAAATTAAAGGAGAAACAAGAGAGTTTTCCCCTGAACAGATCTCTTCAATAGTTTTAAGAAAAATGCGTGAAATTGGAGAAAATTTTACATTAAAACCAATAAACGACGTAGTTATTACTGTTCCAGCCTATTTTAATGATGGCCAGAGAATTGCAACCAAGGATGCGGGCGCACTAGCTGAACTAAAAGTAAACCGTATCGTTAATGAACCAACTGCAGCCTGTATTGCTTATGGTATGGATAGAACTAAAAAACAATCCAGAGAAAGAAGCGTACTAATCTTTGACCTTGGTGGTGGTACATTTGATGTATCCATCCTTTGTATTGACGGCGGGGTCTTTGAAGTAAAAGCTACTCATGGAAATACACATTTAGGTGGTGAAGATTTTGACCGTGCTCTAGCAGACTATATCATTTCTGAGTTTGAAAAAAAACACCCTAATACAAATCTAAGAAAAGACGATCGTGCTTATAGAAGAATCAAATCCGCTTCTGAACGTGCTAAAAGAACATTATCATCAAAAACTTCTGCCCAAATTGAATTAGATGCTTTAATAGATGGTATTGATTTTAGCTTAATGCTTACTAGAGCAAGATTTGAAGAAATTTGCGAGCCATTATTCAAAAAACTTGTAGATCCTGTTTTAAACTGTATCAGAGATGCAGGATATGCTAAAAAAAAAATTCATGATATTGTTTTAGTTGGTGGATCAACAAGAATCCCCGCTGTTCGTGATCTATTAGCTGAACAATTTAAAGGACGAGAGATATCAAATAACATCAATCCGGATGAAGCTGTCGCATATGGAGCTGCTATTCAAGGAGCCATTCTAGCAGGTTTGGAGGATGATACCGTTAATCAATTATTATTGTTAGATGTTATACCACTTTCATTAGGAATCGAAACTGAAGGTAGGTTTAATGAAGTAGTAGTCCCTAAAAATAGTACAATACCCACTACCAGGGACCAAATGTTTGGTGCTTCAAGTGAATTTCAAGAAGCCACCCTATTAAAGTGGTGGAGGGGAAGAGCACTTACAAAAGACTGCCACGAGCTAGGACAATTTACAATCAACGTAACTCCTCAAGCTCGCAAAGATTCCAAAGTCATGGTTGTACTTGATATTGATGCTGATGGACTGCTAGAAGTATCAGCTATGGACATGAAATCTAAAAACTCTAATAAATTAAGTATAACAAGTGACAGAAGAATACTATCAAGTGACGAAATCGGAAAAATGATAGATGAAGCTAAACAATTCGAAGAAAAAGACAAAAAGGATAAACTCATATTAATGAAGAAAATTGAATTAAGGAGAGAACTTGATAAAGCTCGATCAACATTCCCTGATCTAGATAGCTACAAACAAAGATCAATACCAGACGCAAGAGCCAACGAGTTTACTCAATATTTAAATGACCTTGAAATGTGGGTAGATCATGACAATAACCAAGATGCTGCACTTTATGATAAAAAAACCGAAGAACTAAGAAAAAAACTAAATTATTTAACAAGTGGATCTGACGCGAAAAATTCATCTAAAGACCCTAAAGAGAATGTACTAAGTTAATATTGTATGGGACTTCATCGTCGCAAACATCAATATGTTGATCACTATTGTATCTAGTTCCATAGGCTTATTCCTTGTCAGTATCTCATACATAAAGTTATATAGATATTTGTAACCATGGCTCTTCATACTACAAGACTCTTATGTAAGTCGATAATTACTTTATCATATGTAACATTTAATTAAAAATTATATTATACACCTATATTTCTTGATACATGCACAGATAGCTCGCCCTTATATATACGCCGCTCCCTAGTATCTTACAAAAAAAACCCAAGCATGAAGGTACAAACTAGAGGACAAAACAAATCCTTATCAGATAAATACACAACACCTAAAGTTTCCATCCAGTATCGAAAACGATATGATCCTTTATGAAAATAGACACCGTTTCGCCAGAAAATCAATTATAGGGTAATCCAACGACAAGATGAGGTTGCACTTGACACACCAGGCTTTCCAAAAAGATGCACGAAACAAACCCAAATGACCAAGAAGTTTTCTTAGCAAGGAAGAGATCGATCAGATCATTGAAGATGCCCAGAAGTATTCAGGTGAGGATAAGGCCGAAAAGGAATTTGTCGAGATTAAAAATAACGCCGAGGCTCTCATTTACGAAGCTCAGAGGAAGCTACAAGAAGACAGCGAACTTGCAAAATCTGAGAAAGCTTCACAGATACAGTCTACCATCGATGCCCTGCGATCCGGTCTGAACAGTAAAGACAGGTCTGCCATAACCCAACTCATGAGTGAACTACAAACTCTACTTCAATAATAACCATGGCCTTACAGAAGGTCGCTCGCTATTATATTTGACAAGACTTTACTAATTAAAGCCTATAATTAACTTTTTTTTGTTTTAGGATTATTCACTTAATATTTACCTTACTCCCTTTTTCTAACCACCGTATAGAGATGAGTGCATGTACATTCAAAGAGCACCTTCAGACACGGTGGTAAAAAAACCTCAATGTTTCACATGACTCTTACTAGAACATACCTGGACGATCTGTGACCACAGGAGAAGCTATTTCTCTACAAGACGTAGGGGTGCACACCCCTACTCCTACTTTGCGTTTACAGGACTCCTCTGTCTCTCTTATCAACTGAAGTTTGGAGGTGCTTGATATAGAAATAGTCTCCTCCTTTTGGATGTATCTCAAGAAAGCCAAAGACATCTCAAAAAATGCTCCGAATCAAATTCAAGGAATGCAACCCAGGTTGGCTTATTAATCAAGGTAATTGAGATAGTGCATGACATCAATGGGCGACTCTCTACAGATTCATCGAACGTTCAAGAGGACTGTTAAAAGTTGAGATACTCTAGTAGCGACGCAAATTTATGTAAGCGAGGCTGAAATAACATCAAGAGATGCTAACCCAAGAGGATATATGATTAAAAGCCTTAAACGAGATAATGCCTGAAAGTAAGGTAACGAAAAGACTACAACTAAGAATAGTAAGAAGCAGAATTTTTGTATACTTGCATCCTTATTCCGGAGGACCTAGTGAACCGGGGGTAGGCCTGCACGGATCACGCGTTTGCACTCTCTCGCTTCCAGCACCCCGTTCCTCTTTAGCACGGTCGTCTACAGTGGGTCCTTGGCGGAGGTCTTGCCCCAGAATGATCTGAGGCTCGGGCGCGTCAGTTCTGTGCCCTCTAAGGGGTACATAAGGGCTTCTTCCTCCGCTTCGCGCAGAGGCTTGTCTTGGCCGGCCGCGTTCCTCTCGCCTGGCCGTGTCTCTGGCAAGGGTTCTGGCTTGAGAGGCTGTCAGCCATTACCCCACGGATGTAGCCTCGCGCCATCGACGGCTCCATCGAGCGCGTTACCAAGTATCCGATCGAACCGTTCCTCTCGTACTAAGCTCCATTACCATCACACCGGTCCCTCACAACAGTAGGGTAAAACTAACCTGTCTCACGACGGTCTAAACCCAGCTCACGTTCCCTGTCTGTGGGTGAACAATCCAACGCTTTGTGAATCCTGCTTCACAATGATAGGAAGAGCCGACATCGAAGAATCAAAAAGCAACGTCGCTATGAACGCTTGGCTGCCACAAACCAGTTATCCCTGTGGTAACTTTTCTGACACCTCTAGCTTCACACCCAGAAGGCTAAAGGATCGGTAGGCCATGCTTTCGCAGCTCAAGCTCCTACTGAGAGCCCGAATCAAGTCAGCTTCTACCCTTAACTACACCACACGAGAGTTCTGTCCTCGTTGAGCTGACCATAGGACACCCGCGTTGTCTTTTGACGGGTGTACCGCCCCAGCCGAACTCCCCACCTGGGGGTGTCTCTCGTGCGTAAGAAGCCAAGCAAGCGAGGAATCGCGCGGATCCTACACTTACTCGAGTATGCCTGCCGCGCACAAACCACGCCACGGGAGTGGGTCCATGCACGCTTACGATAACAAGATCAGCAGGACGATCTTGGGAGTGGTGGTATTTCAGTGACGCTCGGAAGCTCCCACCTATGCTACACCTCCTAAGTCGCCCAACAACCCCAGGATAGAGTCAAGCTCAACAGGGTCTTCTTTCCCCGCTGTTTCTCCCAAGCCCGTTCCCTTGGCTGTGGTTTCGCTAGAGGGTAGGTAGGGACAGTAGGAATCTCGTTGCTCCATTCATGCACGTCACTAATTAGATGACGAGGCATTTAGCTACCTTAAGAGAGTCATAGTTACTCCCGCCGTTTACCCGTGCTTCGTCGAATCTCTCCGTCTTGACAGTCTGAGCACTGGGCAGGATTCACATTGCGTCAACATCCGCGGGGGACCATCGCAATGCTGTGTTTTTAGTAGACAGTCGGATTCCCTTGGTCCGCGCCAGTTTCAATTGAGTCAACCTCCCCCAGGTATCAGTATCGTTCCTCGGTGACCCCTGACACGACACCCGCCACACAAAGACCGTCCATTAGTATACAGACACACATCCTTGGATCGGGGAGTTGCACCCGCTGTGGGATGTGTATAGATCTCGTATTTTGTGTAGGCCGTCGGGTCTCCGCCACGCGAAACTTCACTGCGCACTTCCGCAGCGATACCCAGGGGGGTAACGATCGAAGCCAATCCTTATCCCGAAGTTACAGATCTAATTTGCCGAATTCCCTTACCTACCTTTCTCTATCGACTAGAGGCTGCTCACCTTGGAGACCTGATGCGGTTATGGGTACGACCTTGGGAGGTGCATCCTTGTCGCTCCCTCGCATTTTCATGGGCCCGCCCTGATGCACCGGACCCCGTGTTTCGAACAGGCTGTGCCGCTTGTGGAGCCCCTTCTCAGTTGACCCTGCTCCAAGCCCCCACAAGCATCAAGAGGAGTAGAGACCTCCTCCCGGGATCAAGGCGAGCGTCTGCGAGCTCGCTTGCGTTGCCGCCTTCGGATCCCTCCAAGGTAAGGGAATATTAACCCTTTTCCCTTTCGATGAGGATGCTACGGCGCTACCCTAATCCTTAGGATCGACTCACCCGCGGCCAAACGCTGTTCCCGCGGAACCCTTCTCCACTTCAGTCTTCAAAGTTCTCATTTGAATATTCGCTACTCCCACCAAGATCTGCACTAGGCGCCGCTCCACCGAGGCTTACGCCATGGCTTCGAAGCAACACCCACGCCCTCCTACCCGTGAGAGCAACGTTCGCGCTCACGGTCGAGTCTAAGTCACACGCTTGAGCGTCATCCATTTTCGGGGCCTACTGGTTCGGCAGGTGAGTTGTAACACACTCCTTAGCGGATTTCGACTTCTATGACCACCGCGCCGCTGTCAGTATCAGCTGACACCTTCCTGGGATCTAGGTGAGCGTGTAGTTGGACACTTTAACTCGACACTCGGTTCATCCCGCATCGCCAGCTCTGCTTACCAAAACTGGCCCACTTGAGACTCTCGGTCGCGCTTACCCCTTCATCCAAGCAAGGAGGCGCCGTGCCAATTCAGAGTTTGAGAACGAGTCGAACATCTATCCACGCCCGTCACTCGTAATCAGTCGCTTTACTTGACACACCCGATCGAGTCTCAGCTATCCTGTGAGAAACTTCGGAGGGAACCAGCTACTAGGTGGTTCGATTGGTCTTTCGCCACTAGGCCCAGGTCAGAGAAGCGATTTGCACGTCAGCACTCCTTCGGGCCTCCACCAAGCGTTAGCCAGGCTTCGCCCTGCCCAGGCCTAGATCACCACCTTTCGGGTCCTGGGAGGCCTGCTCCACCGGATCGCTCAGACGCGAAGCTCTCAAACGCATGACTGCGCACTTCCGCAGCGAGCCCGGTATGGCTATACCGGGATGCATCAGCGGTAATAAGGCTCCGCGTATAGGGCGACCGGTCAAGGTTGGACACATGGACCGTGCCTCAGTTCGGCATGGTCCATGTGTCCAACCCCTGGTCAGGTTTCTTACGCCCGTGTGGCTCGCCGCACACTGACTCGCAGACCTGCCAGACTCCTTGGTCCGTGTTTCAAGACGGGTCATCGGAGGATGTTGGATCGATCCTCGTGATCAGGTCATGCAGGACATGCCTGACTCTGTCTCTATCTACACAGCCCCTCATCGTGTCACGAGATTCGTTTCAGATCCGTGTCGGACCTGTCTCGTGCGATGCGCGGCTGGGATCGATCAAAGGAACTGGCTTATAACCATCCCCACATCGCACCCCCAGATGCTTCCACCCTAATGATTTCAGGTTCTCATTTCACTCCCCTTCCGGGGTGCTCTTTCATCTTTCCCTCGCGGTACTTGTTCGCTATCGGTCTCCCGGTTGTATTTAGCCTTGGATGGGGTCTACCACCCGCTTCAGGCTGCACTCTCAAGCAACCCGACTCTCAGGAATTGGTGGATCATCCGGGCCCTGGTAAAGGGTATTGGACCCAACCCGCGCGTGACTTACGAGACTCTCACTCTCTCTGGTGGGACATTCCAGTTCCTCTTCAGACACGTGCGGGTATAGGGTTTCCCTTTAGCTAGGAATACACCCATCGGATTCACCACTCCGTTTTCCTTTTACCCTACAATGCACTAGAACCTGGCCTCCCTTGGCTCAGGTTCAATGCGCTTCGTGGTTGGGCTACTCCCGGTTCGCTCGCCGTTACTAAGGGAATCCTGGTTAGTTTCTTTTCCTCCGCTTAATGATATGCTTAAGTTCAGCGGGTTCTCCTGCTCGTGGGTAGGACCTCATGCGCTCGTGGGTCGTTCAGCGACCCACAGGAAACTAGCCTCTCCCCACCGCTAGGGTAGGGTCCGGTATTTGATCCGTCCTCAAGGAGATTTGGACTCACTTTCGGATATCGGACACGGCGCTGCAGCACACTCGTGCCACAGCGATGGCAGCTCTTGTCACTACTCCAGGGCATGCTCAGCCTGCTACGGCTCCACTGCTGAGCGCCAGATGCGTTCGAAGATTCAATGATTCACGAGTCCGCGGAATCCTGGTCTATGCGCGTATCATCGCATGTCGCTTTCTGCTACGTTCTTCATCGATACGGGAGCCTAGACATCCATCACTAGGGTTTCTTCGTTCACACTTGGTAGGTTCACCTGCCATGCGCCTGACTGTTTCTCTTTCGTCACGTGTTTCAACCTTGACTTACGCTCGCGCGCTGGGCTCGATTTAGAAGCGATGATCCTTCTGCAGGTTCACCTACGGAAACCTTGTTACGACTTCTCCTTCCTTTAGATACTGACGGATCGAGGGAGGTCTACAACGCGAGGGTGTTACCCTGGTCGATCTCTCGCTCTCTCCAGCCGATCCATTGGCAGGAGCGACGGGCGGTGTGTACAAAGGGCAGGGACGTATTCAGCACGAGCTGATGACTCGTGCTTACTAGGCATTCCTCGTTCAAGATCAACAATTGCAATGATCTATCCCTGGCAGGGTGCGGTTTACGAGGCGCGCCAAACCTCTCGGTTCAGCCCTCATCTCATTGCTCGCACCATTGTAGCGCGCGTGCAGCCCAGAACATCTAAGGGCATCACAGACCTGCTATCGCCTCATGCCTCCCTTGGTTTCCCACCAAGCGTCCTCCTAGGATGCTCATTTCGTAATGCTCGGTCCTGGCCCATACCCGGATTGCCTTCACCAAGCTACTCCCTTCGTGGATCTTGGTTGTACCCAAGTCTACACCGGATATTCAACGTACTGAGCTCGCTAGGAGTTGAGGTCTCGCTCGTTACCGGAATTAACCTGACAAGTCAACTCACGAACTAGAAACGGCCATGCACCACCTCCCATAGAATCAAGAAAGAGCTATCAATCTGTCAATCCTCCCTATGTACGGACCTGGTAAGTTTTCCTGCGTTGAGTCAAATTAAGCCGCAAGCTCCACGCCTTGTGGTGCCCTTCCGCCAATTCCTTTAAGTTTCAGCCTTGCGACCGTACTCCCCCCGGAACCCGAAAGCTTGTGATTTCTCATAAGGTGCTGATGGAGCTATCGAGAAGAACGTCCACCAACCCCTAGTCGGTATCGTTTACGGCTAGGACTACACACGGTGCCTAATCGTGTTCGCTCCCCTAGCTTTCGTCCACTGATCAATGAAAACATACTGGACGGATGCTTTCGCTGTTGTTCGTCCTCCATTGGTCACCGAATTTCACCTCTAGCAATGGAATACGACCGCCCCCGACTGCTCCTATTAATCCTTCCTCCGATCCCGAGCGCTAGCGCAATCCGGGTCGGAGTCCTTGCGTTGTTATTCCATGCTATTGTGCCTAGAGTACTCCGTACTTGCTATGAACACCACAATTTCGTCAAGGTAACATGGGGCGATATCTCCGCAGGGCTACACAAGCTACCCCTTGGGGATGGTCACCCCAGTAACTCCTAGCGTCAGACGCGTTACGAGCCTTTAATTCGACTACGGACGTTTTAACCGCAACAACACTAATATATGCTATTGGAGCTGGTATTACCGCGGCTGCTGGCACCAGTCTTGCCCTCCAATCGGTCATCACCCAACGGTTTAGATTGGATGCATTCCCTATACAAGATCACGGATCTATACTAGGGTATGTTTCGTCACTACCTCCCTGCGTCAGGATTGGGTAAGTTGCGCGCCTGCTGCCTTCCTTAGAAGTGGTAGCCGTCTCTCAGGCTCCCTCTCCGGAATCGAACGCCAATTCCCCGTTACCCGTCATTTCTTTGGTAGGCCACTACCCTACCAACGTGCAAGATGATGGGGCAGAAATTTGATTGGAGCATCGTTAGCGTTGTTCAGCTATACTAGTAGCTAAACGGCCATACGATTCGACAGTTATTATGATTCAACACGATCTCTACACTCAGGCTATAACTTAAGGCTGAGTGTCGAGGCTAGCGTTTATAACTAATAAATACGCCCCTCCTAATCTCCTTGACGGATGAGTTGGGGAAATTCGCACGTATTAGCCACAGAGTTACTACGGGTATCCGAGTAGTCCATACCACCAAATAGATTATAACTGGTATAATGAGCCATTCGCAGTTCACCAGTGGTTTACACTTAGACATGCATGGCTTAATCTTGAAGACGAGCATATAACTACTGGCAGGATCCACCAGCTATCAAGTCGCATCTCCGCAAAGCGGAAACTATTCGAGAGGCGCCGTACCGGCGCCTCTCTGGTACATCATCCGATGATGCAACCCGTAGAAAAAGATAATTCTACAGGATCAATATTCAAGCATGATCCATGCTCCCTCTCGAACCAAAGCCCGCATCGCGAAAACTCTCTTAGACCTCTTTGTAAACGCTGCCTCTGAGACTCGAAACGTGACCTAGTTAGAGAGTAGGAAACCATTGTTTTGATTTGTTTAGTTGGGGTTTCTCCTGGGAACGCATACCACTGGACGACAAGCTCGCCAAACCGAAACTCTTCTCAGCGGGAAATAGCTCACGTATATAACAAAAAGCTTGAGTGTGGGCTAACCGTTCTTAGATGGTGACAACCCTCAAGTTGTTGATGTGGGGCTTCCACAACGTAAGAAGAGAATCTGGGGAGACAAAACTCCAGTGTGTGCTTCCCTGTGCGGATACACAGCTTTGGACGTATTCGATCAGCCGAAGACTTTCTAATTGAAGGTCTACTAAACGTATACCTGCCAAAACCATATCGCGCGTGTTAGTTATAATTGAGTCAAAATACTCTCGCTGTAGTATTTATAGGTCGTTGAACGTGTATTATCCTACAGGACTTCGTTCAGTATCTTACAGGGATGCCGCTAGGCGCATCCACGAACCGGTTGCGGTGTTTCGGTTCTTATCCGTGAATGTTTCCGGATGTCTAATTAAGCAACAAGAGTATCAATTGAGCGTGGAACGCTACACAGGCCCTAATCTAAGGGCTAGTATAAGGTCTGGAAGCGTCCGAATTCCAAGGTATGGGCAGGAACACCGCATCATGGGCGAGTTTCTACCAAAAACCAGAATACCGCGCTGCATACGCCGCGTACAACCAGAAGGAACTAACTCCATGCCAAATGCTCACACAAAGAGACTAACGAACATGTTAGTGTTATGCGTGCAAACCCAAACTGACGAGTTAGAAACTATCTGCATTAAAGGTAGACAAAATATAAAAGGATGCAGATTCTACAAGGTTTAAAATTTTAATTATGTCAAGTTTAAATATTTAAAAACTAGTAACAGAGCGGCGCAAACAAACCACCACACGCAGGGTCTAGGGTCTAGGGTCTAGGGTCTAGGGTCTAGGGTCTAGGGTCTAGGGTCTAGGGTCTAGGGTCTAGGGTCTAGGGTCTAGGGTCTAGGGTCTAGGGTCTAGGGTCTAGGGTCTAGGGTCTAGGGTCTAGGGTCTAGGGTCTAGGGTCTAGGGTCTAGGGTCTAGGGTCTAGGGTCTAGGGTCTAGGGTCTAGGGTCTAGGGTCTAGGGTCTAGGGTCTA
>NC_008408.1:0-69066 GCF_000002455.1 Bigelowiella natans
ATAAATTTTTATCTTTCTTATTAATATAAATTATATACTTTTCTATTTAAAACTTAGGGCGAATGACGGGGCTCGAACCCGCGAATAATGGAATCACAACCCAGTGCCTTACCACTTGGCTACATCCGCCTTTTATTTATAATTATAAATAATCTATTAACTAAGTCATTATAATTTTGGTTAGATAAAACAAGAATTCTTAATAACAAAGAACTTAAAAATAAAGCAGACATCCGAAGGAATATATAATATTTTATGAACTTTTTTTATTATAAAGATTTTTATCAATTATCAGAGATATCAGTTGGACAACATTATTATTGGCAAATTAGTAATTTTCAGGTTCATGGACAAACACTTATGACATCTTGGTTTGTTATATCATTAATTATGATTATAGCATTTCTTTCTAATTTGAACATGAAGAAAATTCCTTTAGCCAAGAGTTTTCAGAATTTGGCAGAATTTGTTACTGAATTTATTTTAGATCTTGCAAGAACGCAAGTTGGAAAAGAAGACTATTTAAATTGGGTTCCTTTTTTAGGAGCAGTTTTCCTTTTCATTTTTGTTTCAAATTGGGGTGGTGCTTTACTTCCTTGGAAACTTCTAGAATTACCTAATGGTGAATTGGCAGCACCAACAAATGATATTAATACAACAGTAGCTTTAGCACTTTTAACTTCATTCTCTTATTTTTATGCAGGTATTAGTAAAAAAGGAATTTCTTATTTTGGACGTTATGTTCAACCAACACCTTTTTTATTACCGATTAATGTATTAGAAGATTTTACAAAGCCACTTTCTTTAAGTTTCCGTCTTTTTGGAAATCTTTTAGCTGATGAATTAGTTATTGCTGTTTTAGTGTCGCTGGTACCTCTTTTTGTTCCAGTTCCCCTTATGCTATTAGGTCTTTTTACAAGTGCAATTCAAGCTTTAGTTTTTTCTACATTAGCTGGTGCTTATATTGGAGAGTCTGTTGAAGATCATCATTAATTGAATAACTAATTCAATTTAGATAAAACGACAATTATCAAAAAGTTACGTTTATAAAATCTATTTAAAGTGAAATGTTTTTAAATGCTTTAGAACTGTAAATTATTAAATATTATTTTGAAGGAAATTGTTTATTATGAACCCATTAATTTCTGCTAGTTCAGTTGTTGCTGCAGGTTTAGCTATTGGTCTTGCTGCAATTGGTCCTGGTATCGGTCAAGGAACAGCAGCTGGTTATGCTGTTGAAGGAATTGCTCGTCAACCTGAAGCTGAAGGTAAAATTAGAGGAGCTTTATTATTAAGTTTCGCTTTTATGGAGTCTTTAACTATTTATGGTCTTGTTGTTGCTTTAGTTTTATTATTTGCTAACCCTTTTTCGTAATTTATTAAAAAAAATAATAAATAGATTACAATTTATTTTGCAATCATACTGATTGCATTTTTACTTTATCATTTCAAAAATATAATGCTATATTTTAAGAAAATTTATAAAATTTAATAAAAATATGAATGATTTATTTCTTTTTAATAATAGCTTTCAAGACTCTTTTGAAATAAATACGGATTTGTTTGATACTAATATAATTAATCTTTCAATTGTTTTATTTGTAGTTATTCGTTTTTTAGGTGAAGCTCTAAGTGATACATTAGAAAATCGAAAACAAACAATTATTGATAGTTTACAAAATTCTAATAAGAAAGTTTATATTGTTAAAAATAAATTAGTAGAAGTTAAATCAAAATTAGAATTGACTCAAACTGAGGTTGAAAATGTTTATAGTTCAAGATTTTCTTATTTTAAAACTAGAAAACAAACATTATTAGAACAAGTTCAATCTTATTTAACTCAATTACAATCTTTACAAAAAGATTCTATTGAAGGTCAAACTAAAAAAGTTTTATCAGATGTTTATGATACTACAATTTCAAAAACATTTGATACTTTATATATAAATTTAGCGTCTGCATTTAAAAAATCTGGTAATTTTTCTAATAAAAAGAAAGCTATAACGTACAGTTATCTAAAACGTTTAAATTAACTATAATTTAATGTTCTTTTTTTATCTTTTAAAAGATAAAAAAAGAACATTAAATTATAGTTAATTTATGAATAAAATTAAATTTAAAATTTTTATCATTAATAGAGACTTTATTGTTTTTTTTGATTACATTAATTGTAATTATTATTTTTCAATTTATATTGATACTTTGTTTTAAGAAGGATATTGTTTATGTTAAATATTGCTACAGATGAAATTTGTTCTTTAATTCGTTATAGAATTCAAAATTATAATTCTGAATTAAAATTAAATAATGTTGGAGTTGTTTTTAAAGTTGGAGATGGGATTGTAAGAGTTTTTGGTTTACAAGGAGCTATGGCTGGTGAACTTCTTCTTTTCGAAGAAGGAAGTGTTGGAATTGCTTTTAACTTAGAAAAAAATAATATTGGTGTTGTTTTATTAGGTGATTGTACTTTAATACAAGAAGGTATGATTGTTAAAGGTACTGGTAAAATTGGAGAGGTACCTGTAGGAGATAAATTTTTAGGTCGTATTGTAGACTCATTAGCTAATCCTATTGATGGAAAAGGTGATATTGTTTCTTCACAAACACGATTAATTGAACCTCCTGCTCCTGGGATTGTAGATAGACGTTCTGTTTATGAACCTTTACAAACTGGTATTACTGCTATTGATGCTATGATTCCCATTGGGCGAGGACAACGTGAATTAATTATTGGTGATAGACAAACAGGAAAAACAGCTGTAGCTATTGATACTATCTTAAATCAAAAAGGTAAAGATGTTAAATGTGTTTATGTTGCTGTTGGACAAAAGTCATCGTCTATTGCTCAGGTAGTAACTACCCTACAAGATAAAGGTGCTTTAGATTATACTATCTTAGTTTCAGCAGCTGCAGATACTACTGCTACAATGCAATATATTGCACCTTATAGTGGTACAGCGTTAGCTGAATATTTCATGTATAATGGAAGTCATGCTCTTGTTGTTTATGATGATTTATCAAAGCAAGCTCAAGCTTACCGTGAAATGTCACTTTTATTAAGAAGACCTCCTGGACGTGAAGCTTATCCTGGTGATGTTTTTTATTTACATTCTCGATTATTAGAACGTGCAGCAAAGCTTAGCGACAGTTTAGGTGGTGGTAGTTTAACGGCTCTTCCTATTGTAGAAACTCAAGAAGGGGATGTTTCTGCTTATATTCCAACAAATGTTATTAGTATTACTGATGGTCAAATTTTCTTATCATCTGATATTTTTAATGCTGGTTTCAGACCTGCAATTAATGTTGGTATTTCAGTTTCTCGTGTAGGTTCTGCAGCTCAACCAAAAGCTATGAAGCGTGTTGCTGGTAAATTAAAATTAGAATTAGCTCAATTTGCTGAATTAGAAGCTTTTTCTCAATTTGCATCAGATTTAGATCAAGCAACTCAGAATCAATTAGCAAGAGGAAAGCGTTTAAGAGAAATTTTAAAACAACCACAATATTCTCCACTTTCATTAGAGAACCAAGTTGGTATTATTTTTGCAGGAACAAATGGATATTTAGATAAAGTTTCGATTGAAAATATTCCAAGTTATATCACTTCTTTAACAGAATCTTTAAAAAATGAAAAATCAAAATTCGGGGATGTTATCTTATCAACTAAAGATTTTACAAAGGATGAGGAAAATGTGTTAAGAAATATATTAGAAGCGTCTTAAATTTTTAGTTTTATTTTGTATAGATTATAGTATTCATGAAATAAAAATTTTTTTAGTAGAAAAGAGTTTTTCATTAATTTTTAAAGTTTTTAATTGTTATAAATTAAAAAATTTTTATTAATTAATTAGGTGATAATAAGTGATTTTATTTTGTGTTTAAATATCATGACAATAGCAATAGGTAAAGCTGAAGAAGAACGCGGTGTATTTGATATTATTGATGACTGGTTAAGACGTGATCGATTCGTTTTTATTGGATGGTCTGGCTTATTACTTTTCCCTTGTGCTTATTTAGCTCTAGGTGGATGGTTAACAGGAACAACTTTCGTTACTTCTTGGTATACACATGGTTTAGCTAGTTCATATTTAGAAGGATGTAATTTTTTAACAGCAGCAGTTTCAACTCCTTCTAATGCTGTTGGACATTCTTTATTATTCTTATGGGGATTAGAAGCACAAGGAAACTTTACACGTTGGTGTCAATTAGGTGGTTTATGGCCATTTGTAGCACTTCACGGTTCTTTTGCATTAATTGGTTTCATGCTTCGTCAATTTGAAATTGCTCAATCTGTACGATT
The DNA here is from genome assembly GCF_000002455.1 of Bigelowiella natans. Taxonomy (NCBI): domain Eukaryota; phylum Cercozoa; class Chlorarachniophyceae; genus Bigelowiella; species Bigelowiella natans. Next base: position 4,298 of record NC_008408.1, read on the forward strand.
ACGTCCATATAATGCCATTGCATTTTCTGGTCCAATTTCTGTTTTTGTTTCTGTTTTTCTTATTTATCCTTTAGGACAATCAGGTTGGTTCTTTGCACCTAGTTTTGGTGTTGCTGCAATATTCCGTTTTATTCTTTTCTTCCAAGGTTTCCATAACTGGACATTAAATCCTTTCCACATGATGGGTGTTGCTGGTGTATTAGGTGCAGCTCTTCTTTGTGCTATTCACGGAGCTACTGTTGAAAATACATTATTTGAAGATGGTGATGGTGCAAATACTTTCAGAGCATTTAACCCAACTCAGCAAGAAGAAACATATTCAATGGTTACAGCAAATAGATTCTGGTCACAGATTTTCGGTGTAGCTTTTTCAAATAAGCGTTGGTTACATTTCTTTATGTTATTCGTTCCTGTAACTGGTTTATGGATGAGTGCATTAGGTGTTGTAGGATTAGCTTTAAATTTAAGGGCTTATGATTTTGTTTCTCAAGAAATCCGTGCTGCTGAAGATCCTGAATTTGAAACTTTCTATACTAAGAATATTTTATTAAATGAAGGTATTAGAGCTTGGATGGTTGCACAAGATCAACCGCACGAGAAGATTGTATTCCCTGAGGAGGTATTACCACGTGGAAACGCTCTTTAATGGTACTTTAGTTACTGGTGGTCGTGATCAAGAAACAACAGGTTTTGCTTGGTGGTCTGGAAATGCTCGATTAATTAATCTTTCTGGTAAACTTTTAGGAGCTCATGTAGCTCATGCTGGATTAATTGTTTTTTGGGCTGGAGCAATGAATTTATTTGAAGTTGCTCATTTTATTCCAGAAAAACCAATGTATGAACAAGGTTTAATTTTATTACCACACTTAGCTACATTAGGTTATGGTGTAGGTCCTGGTGGAGAAGTTATTGATACTTTTCCATACTTTGTTTCAGGTGTAGTTCATTTAATCTCATCAGCTGTTTTAGGTTTTGGAGGTATTTACCACTCAATTTTAGGACCTGAGACACTAGAAGAATCTTTTCCTTTCTTTGGTTATGTTTGGAAAGACAAAAACAAAATGACAACTATTTTAGGTATTCATTTAATCCTTTTAGGATTAGGATCTTGGTTATTAGTTTTAAAAGCTTCATATTTCGGTGGTGTTTATGATACTTGGGCTCCTGGAGGTGGTGACGTTCGTTTAATTACTGACGCAACTATTAGTCCTGCTACTATTTTTGGTTATTTATTAAAATCACCTTTTGGTGGTGATGGTTGGATTGTTAGTGTTGATAACATGGAAGATATTATTGGTGGTCATATTTGGATTGGTACACTAGAAATCTTTGGTGGTATTTGGCACATTACAACTAAACCTTGGCCTTGGGCACGTCGTGCTTTTGTTTGGTCTGGAGAAGCTTACTTATCTTACAGTTTAGCTGCTATTTCTCTTATGGGTTTCATTGCTTGTTGTATGTCTTGGTTTAACAATACAGCATATCCTAGTGAGTTCTATGGTCCAACAGGTCCAGAAGCTTCGCAATCTCAAGCTTTTACTTTCTTAGTTCGTGACCAGCGTTTAGGAGCTAATGTTGCTTCTGCACAAGGTCCTACAGGTCTAGGTAAGTACTTAATGCGTTCTCCTACAGGAGAAATCATTTTTGGTGGTGAAACTATGCGTTTCTGGGATTTCCGTGGTCCTTGGTTAGAGCCTTTAAGAGGTCCAAATGGTTTAGATTTAAATAAACTAAAAAATGATATTCAACCTTGGCAAGAACGTCGTGCCGCTGAGTACATGACTCATGCGCCATTAGGTTCATTAAACTCTGTTGGGGGTGTAGCAACTGAAATTAATGCTGTTAACTTTGTTAGTCCGCGTAGTTGGTTAGCTACTAGTCATTTCGTTTTAGGTTTTTTCTTTTTTATTGGCCATTTCTGGCATGCTGGTCGTGCTAGAGCAGCTGCAGCTGGTTTTGAAAAAGGTATTGATCGTGATGATGAACCTGTTTTATCTTTAAAGCCATTAGATTAATGGAAATAAAGATTATTTAATTTTAATAATTCTATTAAGGTATATTACATGATATACCTTAATAGGATTATTTATGAGGATATGGCGGAATTGGTAGACGCGATGGACTTAAAATCCATTGGTTTATTAAACCTTGAGGGTTCAAGTCCCTCTATCCTCATTGCTGAATCTAATAAATTAGATTCACAAACGTCGTTAAATTTAATTGAAAATAAGAAAAACATATAATAAAATTACTTTTTATGAAAAAATATAATAAAAGTTTCTTAATTGATGTAAATTGTGAAACACTTAAAGTAAGACAAGCTTTTCCTTTCACTGCTTTAATAGGACAAACTAATATGAAACTGGCATTAATACTCAATGTTATTGATCCAAAAATTGGTGGAGTAATGAGTATGGGTGACCGAGGTACTGGTAAGTCTACGATAGTAAGATCTTTAGTTGATTTACTACCAAACATACAAGTTGTTAGTGAAGACCCTTTCAATTCAGATCCAATTGACTACGATTTAATGAGTCAAGAAGTTAAAGAAGCTAAAAAATCTGGTGAAAAAATTTATACAACTTCAATAAAAACACCAATGGTTGATTTACCTTTAGGAGCAACAGAAGATAGAGTTTGTGGAACAATTGATATTGAAAAAGCCTTAATTGATGGAACAAAAGCTTTTGAACCGGGATTGTTAGCAAAAGCTAATCGAGGAATTTTATATGTAGATGAAGTTAATTTATTAGATGATCATTTAGTTGATATTTTATTAGATTCAGCTGCTGGTGGTTGGAATACTGTAGAACGTGAAGGTATTTCTATTGTTCACCCAGCAAGATTTATTTTAATAGGTTCTGGTAATCCCGAAGAAGGCGAATTACGTCCTCAATTATTGGATCGTTTTGGAATGCATGTTAGAATTAAAACAATTAAAGATCCTCTTTCTCGTGTTAAAATTGTAGAAAGACGTTCAAATTTTGATAAGTCTGCTGAGAGTTTTCTAAAAAATTATGAATATTTACAAGATTTCTTAAAAAATAGAATTGTAAATGCTCAAGGATCGTTAAAAGATATTAAAATTGATTATCAATATAAAGTTAATATTGCTGAATTATGTTCAAATTTAAACATTGATGGTCTTCGTGGTGATATTGTTACTAATAGAGCAGTTAAAGCTTTTGTTGCTTTAAATTCAAGAAAAACTGTATTAGATAAAGATGTTTTTACGATTATGTCTTTATGTTTAACTCACAGATTAAAAAAGAACCCTCTTGAATCTATAGACTCATCACAAAATATCGTAACAATTTTTAAAGATATTTTTGGGTATTCAGATTTAACCGCTTAAAATTCATTTCTGTTAAATTCAATTTGTTCTAATCTCTAATATCTGTTAAAATATATTTGTATATTATTCTTGTTGAGCCTATCGTCTAATGGATAGGACAGAAACCTTCTAAGTTTCTAATGTAGGTTCGAATCCTACTAGGCTTAACTTTAATTTAAAAAAGGGTCAATGCCCGAGTGGTTAATGGGGATGGATTGTAAATCCATTGGTTTATGCCTACGCTGGTTCAAATCCAGCTTGGCCCAAGTCTCAAAATATGTAGCTAGGATTCTTATTGTTTATGATATTTTTTTTTATGAATTTGTAGCTATTAAAAGTTGTAAAATGTATTTATCTAAAAACTTTTTTTTAAACTTGAAAACATTTATTTTTTCTTTTTTTGTTCTTTGTTTTTTCAGTCAATCGGCACAAGCATATCCTATTTTTGCTAAACAATATTTTTCATCACCACGTGAGGTAAGTGGTAGAATTGCTTGTTCATATTGTCATTTAGCTCAAAAACCTGTAGAATTATCAGTTCCTCAATCAGTTTTCCCAAATACTGTATTTGAAGCTGTTATTAAAGTTCCTTATGATAAAACTGTTAAACAAGTTAGTGGTCAAGGATCAAAATTTGGTTTAAATATTGGAGCAATTCTTATTCTTCCAGAAGGGTTTACTTTAGCACCAGTAGATCGTTTATCTGAATCATTAAAGAAAAAGACAGCTGGTTTATCGTTTTTACCTTACAATAATAATAATAAAAGTACTTTTATGGTTGGACCGGTAAGTGGTGACAAATATGATAAATTAGTGTTCCCTGTTTTATCTCCAGATTATGGTCCTAATACTGCTTTTTTAAAATCTGCTGTTTATGTGGGAGGTAATCGTGGTCGTGGACAAATTTATCCAAATGGAGAAAAAAGTAATAATAATCTTTTTGCTTCTTCTTCAAATGGAGTTGTTTCAGAAATCAAATCAACAAAAAATGGAGGATTTGAAGTTGTAATTACAACAAATGATGGTAATTCTGTTGTAGAAAATATTGGCTCTGGTGCTACTATTATTGTTCAAGAAGGGCAACAGGTAAAAGCTGAACAACCTTTAACAACAGATCCGAACGTTGGTGGATTTGGTCAATCTGAAACTGAAATAGGTTTACAAAATCCTATTCGTGTTCAGGGTTTATTATTATTTTCTTTATTTATTTTATTAGCACAAATTTTCTTAGTACTTAAGAAGAAACAATTCGAAAAAGTTCAGTTATTTGAAATGAATTTCTAAACGAGGAAAAAGTTTCATTATTATTAAATTTTAATTCAAGGAGGATTTTTATGTTTTATGTAATTTCTTTAGTACTTTTATCTGCAATTTTTTTATTAACTTATATCCCTTTATTAAAAATTGAACTTATTTAGGTTTCATTTTTCTTTTTTATAAAATTATTATTTTTAAATTATAATATTAACTAGATATTATTGTTTTTTGAATTTAAATAACTTTTTATTATGATAGAACTTTTATTATTTGGAATTATTTTAGGTCTTATATCTTGTGTTTTAGCAGGTCTTTTTGTTTCAGCTTATTATCAATATAAGAGAAATAGATAATTTATATTAATTTTGTTTGTATATTTTTTTATTTTAAAATTTATAGATCTATTAGTTTATGATTAATTTACTACAATTTCAAATTTTAACTGAAAAAAGTATAAATTCATTAGAATCTAACAAATATACTTTTAAAGTTGATAAACGTTTAAACAAAACGCAAATTAAAGAAATTTTTGAACAGCTTTTCAATATTAAGGTATTAAATGTCAATACATGTCGATCTCCAAAATCTTTTTCACGTGCTTCAAAGCGTTATAAAAGTTTCTATAAGAAAGTTATTTTAACAGTTGAGTCTGGTAAATTAATTCAGTTTGTGTAAAAATTTTTGTTTATTTATTTTTAATATTGATAATTTTTAAGTAAAGTCAAAATGAAAAGAAATTTAATAAATTGGATTGACAATATTATTATTACCTCAGATAATTCTTTAGTTTTAAAGAAATCAAAACTAAAAAATGACTAAATTTTCTCAAAATATTGATTATTTAAGAAATAAAGTTTTTGTCCCTGGTGTTGTTTTATCTACCTTATATTCTCCAGGTTTAAGTGCAAAAACTTGTATTATTAAATATTTAGATGGAGAAGTTCGAAAAATATTATGTCCAACAGGTCTAAAACCAGGTAATTCTGTTCTTACTGGAATTGAAATTCCTATTGCTTTAGGTAATCATTTATTACTAAAAAATTTACCTTTAGGAACCGATATTCATAATGTAGAGTTATATCCTGGTTGTGGTGGTAAATTAGCGCGTGCTGGCGGTACTTTTGCAAATGTCATTGCAAAAGAAGGATCTTATGTTACATTACGTTTACCTTCAGGTGAAGTAAGATTCATTTCAAAATATTGTTGGGCTACAATTGGTCGTATTTGTGAAAAAAATAATGGTAAAAAAGCTTTATATAAAGCAGGTCAAAATCGTTGGATAGGTAAACGTCCACATGTTCGTGGTGTTGTTAAAAACCCTGTTGATCACCCACATGGTGGTGGAGAAGGTAGATCTCCTATTGGTAGATCACATCCAGTAACTCCTTGGGGAAGAATCGCTTTAGGACAACGTACAAGAAAATCGAAACGTTATAGTGATTTATTAATTTTATCTCGTCGTAAATAACAACTGTTTGTATATAATTTTTATTTTGTTTGTATTAAATAAAATTTTTATTATGGCACGTTCTTTCAAAAAAATTCCTTTTGTATCAAATAAGTTATTAAAAAAAGTTAAGCTTTTTAATAGAAAAAAAGTTATTTTAACTTGGTCAAGGGCATCAACAATTGTTCCTGTAATGATTGGAAATGTTATTGCTGTGTACAATGGAAATAAACATATTCCTATTTTTGTTACTGATGGTATGATAGGTCATAAATTTGGTGAATTTTCAGCAACCCGTACTTTTAAAAGTCACAAATCTTAAATTTTTGAGTTATATGTTCTATTAATCGTTAGTAAGTCTTTTAATTTTATTTTTTTATGGGTCAAAAAGTACATCCTTTAGGTTTTCGTGTTGGATTAAATGGTAATTATAAGTCAAAATGGTTTGTTAAACCAAAAGATTATTCTTTATTATTATTTCAAGATTATTTAATTAGAAAAAATATTTTCAATTATTTTAATATTTTAAATAATTCAAAAAATAAAAAAAATCTTTTAGATTCTATTAATATCACGGATATTAAAATAAATCGAAAGTTTGATCAAGTCTATATTGATATTTATGTTGCTTCAATGAATAAGGTCATATTTAATACATCTGGTTCTAATTCTGATCCACTGATTAAAATACAATCTAACAAAATTGTCGATCAATTACAGCGAGTTCTATTAAAACAAGTGTCTTCTTTTAATTTAGGGAACAAAAAAGTAAATAATTCGTCAAAAATTATTGTGAATATAATTGAATCTCCTGACATAAATACAAATGCTGTTTTTATTGCAAAATGTTTAATAGATGATCTTGAGAATCGTGTTCCTTTTAGAAGAGCTTTAAAAACTATTCTTGATACAACACAAAAACAAAAAAATTTAGCAGGCGTAAAAATCCAAATTTCAGGACGATTGAATGGTATTGAAATGGCACGAAGCGAGTGGGTTAGGGAAGGACGAATTCCTTTACAAACATTAACTGCTAATATTGGATATTATAATGATGTAGCTGAAACAAAATATGGCCTTTTAGGTGTAAAAGTTTGGGTTTATAAAAATAAAAGTTAAAAGAGAATAGTTGCTCGTTTAAATTAAGTGGGGAGGTTTTAATATGTTAAGTCCAAAGAGAACAAAATTTCGACGTTATCATCGTATTCGAAGTAAAGGTACTGCTAATTGTTCAAATACTATCGTTTTTGGTGAATTTGGAATTCAAGCTTTAACTTGTTCTTGGATTACTTCTAGACAAATAGAAGCTGGTAGACGAGCAATTACTCGTTATGTTAAACGTGGTGGAAAATTATGGATCCGAATATTTCCAGATAAACCTATTACTTTCCGTCCACCAGAAACTAGAATGGGTTCGGGTAAAGGTGCGCCTGAGCTTTGGGTTTCAGTTGTCAGATCTGGTAATATGCTTTATGAAATTTTAGGCGTTTCAGAGGTAACTGCTCGCGGAGCAATGCGAATTGCTTCTTATAAATTACCAGTTAAAACAAAATTTATAAAAAAAGTTAAGAATTAGGTTTTAATTTGTAAGGAGACAAATGTAATGGTTCAACCGCAATCTCGTGTAAAAGTTGTTGATAATAGTGGTGCAAAAGAGATAGTTTGTATAAGAGTTTTAGGGAAAGGTCGTAATCAACTTTCAAATATAGGTGATATTATAATTGGAGTAGTTAAAGAAGCTATACCAAATACTCCTCTAAAAAAGTCTGATATTGTTCGTGCAGTTGTTGTTAGAACAAGAAAAGGTTTAAAAAGAAAAAATGGTATTTATATACGTTTTGATGATAATGCTGCAGTTATTGTTAATAAAGAAAATAATCCAAGGGGAACACGTATTTTTGGTCCTGTAGCAAGAGAATTACGTGATAAAAGTTTTATGAAAATAGTTTCATTAGCACCTGAGGTTATTTAAATTAAGTTTATTTGTAAATTTATTTGTTAAATTCTATATAATTTAGTATATCGAAGGCTTTTTAAAGAATATGAAACAACGTTTAAAAGTAAAATATTTAAATACTGTCATCCCTGAATTGAAGGAAAAATTTGTTTATAATAATTTAAATCAAATTCCTTCAATAAAGAAAATTACAATTAATCGTGGATTAGGTCAATCACATCAAAATAGTAAATCTTTTGATTATTTTTTAGATGAGTTATCTGTTATTACAGGACAAAGAGGGATTGTTACTTATTCTAAAAAAGCTATAGCTAGTTTTAAATTACGAAAAAAATCTCCTGTAGGAGTTTCTGTAACATTAAGAGGAGAAAAAATGTACGCCTTTTTAGATCGTTTAATAAATTTAGCTCTGCCAAGAGTACGTGATTTTCGTGGTTTAGATAAGAAAAGTTTTGATGGTTGTGGTAACTTTAGTTTGGGTCTAAATGAGCAATTAATGTTTCCAGAAATTGATTATGATAAAATTAATAGTGTTTGTGGAATGGATATTTCAATAGTAATTAATTCTGGTAATAATGAAGAAAGTCTTTTTTTATTACGTGAATTAGGTGTCCCTTTTTCTGAATTGAAAGTTTCTTAATTTGTTAATTTAATTTTTGTTATTTTATATTCTGTTTTTTTATTAAAAATTAATCTTTATGAAAAATTTAGAAATCAAACGACATTATAATCTTGATTATAAAAATACTAATTTATTAAAAAAATTTGTCAGTGTAGATGGTAAAATTTTACCAAAGTATATAACTGTTTTAAAACCTAAAAATCAAAGAAAATTATCAAAAGCGATTAAATTGTCTAGAATTGCTGGTTTATTAAAGTTTTTAAATAATTAAGTTTTTTAGTACTTATTGTTATAATATTATTCTATAATTTATTAATTTATTGAATTCTTACAAAAAGGAGATTTTATGGCACGCGAAAAATTTGAAAGAGTAAAACCTCATGTTAATATTGGTACAATTGGTCATGTTGACCACGGTAAGACTACTTTAACTGCAGCTATTACTATGGCTTTAGCTTCTGTTAGTGGTAAAAAAGGTAAAAAATATGATGATATTGACTCAGCGCCAGAAGAAAAGGCGAGAGGAATTACGATTAATACAGCACATGTTGAGTATGAAACAGAAACACGTCATTATGCTCACGTAGATTGTCCAGGTCACGCTGATTATGTTAAAAATATGATTACAGGAGCTGCGCAAATGGATGGGGCAATTTTAGTTGTTTCTGGTGCAGATGGGCCGATGCCGCAAACAAAAGAGCATTTATTATTAGCGAAGCAGGTAGGTGTTCCTAGTATTGTTGTATTCTTAAATAAGGAAGATCAGGTTGATGATGAAGAATTATTAGAATTAGTTGAATTAGAAATTCGTGAAATGTTAGATACTTATGATTTTCCAGGCGATTCAACTCCTATTATTAAAGGATCTGCTTTAATGGCATTACAAGCCTTAATGGAAACTGATGAGATGAGTCGTGGAAGTAATCCTTGGGTTGATAAAATTTTAACTCTTATGGATAATGTAGATGAATATATTCCTACTCCCGAGCGTGAAACAGACAAACCTTTTTTAATGGCAGTTGAAGATGTTTTCTCTATTACTGGACGTGGTACTGTTGCTACAGGTAGAGTTGAACGTGGAGGTGTAAAAATTGGTGATGTTGTTGAAATTGTAGGATTAAGAGAAACAAGAAGTACAACTGTAACTGGTTTAGAAATGTTTCAAAAAATGCTTCAGGAAAGTATTGCAGGAGATAATGTAGGTATGCTTTTAAGAGGTATTCAAAAAGCTGATATTCAAAGAGGAATGGTTGTTGCTCAGCCAGGTAGTATTACTCCTCATGTAAGCTTTGATGCTCAAGTTTATATTTTAACTAAAGAAGAAGGTGGTCGTCATACACCATTCTTTAAAGGTTACCGTCCACAATTTTATGTTAGAACAACTGATGTAACTGGTAAAATTGAGTCATTAAAGTCTGATGAAGATAATACAGAGATGAGAATGGTTGTTCCTGGTGATCGTGTAACGATGTCAGTTGAACTTGTACAGCCAATTGCTATTGAAAAAGGAATGAGATTTGCTATTCGAGAAGGCGGTCGAACTGTTGGAGCTGGAGTAGTTTCTAACGTTGTAAGTTAATTGGTAATTTAAAGCTTTTGTTAAATTTTTTATTGTTAAAATATATTTTCTTTTTATAATGTTAACTACAGAAGTATTATTGAAAGTTAAAGACTCTCAAAAAAAGTTAGATAGACCTAAAATTTCCGTTGGCGATATTGTCACTGTTAAGGTTTTAATAAAAGAGGGTAGTAAAGAACGTCTACAACAATATGAAGGAACTGTGATTTCTAAAAAATCACAGGATATCATAACTATTCGAAGAATTTTTCAAGGAATTGGTATTGAATATGTTTTTGCTTTATCTACACCACAAGTTTTATCTATTACTATTAAAAGGCATTCAAAAATTAAAAGATCTAAACTTTATTTCTTACGAAATAGAGTAGGAAAACGGGCAGAATTGAAAAACAAAATAGTTTCGATAACAGCTTAATTAAATAATTCTAAATCAAAAGGTTTTAATTTCTAGTTCTAATAATCTTATTATAAGTATAAATATTTTAATTTTATATAATTTTAATGGAAAACGTTTTTATTTATCGTTATACAGTTCTTGGTTCGAAAAAAATATCGAATCTCATATTTGCAATTTTTATTTTTTTAGGTTCTATCTTTTTTTTAAAAGCTAGTATTTTTTCGTTTTTAGATCTTAAAACTAATAGTTTAAATGGTAATATCGTATTTTTTCCTCAAGGATTAGTAATGGGTTTTTATTCTTTACTTGGTTTACTGTTTACTTTTTATTCTTTACTTACCTTTTTTTTAAAAATTGGCTTTGGATATAATGAATTTAATAAAAAAGAGAATGTTATTAGAATTTTTCGTTGGGGCTTTCCTGGTAAAAATAGAAGAATTGAAGCTTGCTATTCAATAAATGATATTAAATCCATCAAAATTTCTTCAAACACTGGCCCAAAAAACATTTCTATTTCATTAAAAGGTGATATTGATATTCCATTTATTCGTGAAGGTTTTTCTGATTCATTTAGTAATATTGAAGAACAAGCTATAGACATTGCGAGTTTTTTAGGTATCCCTTTAGTTTATAATCAATAATTTTTTTTGGGGTAGAAGGAATCGAACCTTCGATGGTGGAATCAAAACCCACAGCCTTACCACTTGGCGATACCCCAAAAGTAATCCTTTTATATAATATATATTTTTCTGAAAATAATATTTGTGAATTTTAATCGAAAAAAGGTTTTTTATTTAAAACTCTAAAATTTGAGTGTTTCTATGATAAGAGTTTAAATTCATTTTGAAATGAAGAATAAAGAATATGGCTATTGACGTATCAAATCAAAACGATGATTTAGTCAAAGTTGTTGTAGATGTAGATCCAGTTCCAACTGATTTCGAACGATGGGCCAAACCAGGTCATTTTTCAAGATCACTATCAAAAGGTCCTTTAACTACAACGTGGATATGGAACCTTCATGCTGACGTTCACGATTTTGATGGTTATAGTACTAATTTACAAGATATATCGCGAAAAATATTTAGTGCACATTTTGGGCAATTAGGAATTATATTTATTTGGTTAAGTGGAATGTATTTTCATGGGGCACGATTCTCAAATTATGAAGCTTGGTTAAGTAATCCTGCTAAGATCAAACCTAGTGCTCAAGTTGTTTGGCCTATTGTTGGTCAAGACATTTTAAATGGTGATGTTGGTGATGGTTTTAGGGGAGTTCAAATTACATCTGGACTTTTCCATGTTTGGCGAGCTAGTGGAATAACTAATGAATTAGAATTATTCAGTACAGCAATTGGTGGTCTAGTTATGGCCTTCTTAATGTTTTTTGCTGGATGGTTCCATTACCACAAAGCTGCTCCAAAATTACAATGGTTTCAGAATGCAGAATCTATGTTAAATCACCACCTTTCAGGTTTACTTGGATTAGGAAGTTTATCTTGGGCTGGTCATCAAATTCATATTGCAATACCTATTAACAAATTATTAGATAAAGGTGTTAGTGCTTCTGAAATACCTCTTCCTCACGAATTCTTGGTTGATAAAACACAAATGATTAATATTTTTCCGAGTTTTGAAAAAGGTTTAACTCCTTTCTTTACTCTAAATTGGAAAGAATATAGTGATTTCTTAACTTTTCAAGGAGGATTAGATCCTCAAACAGGAAGTTTATGGTTGACTGATATTGCACACCATCATTTAGCAATTGCTGTTCTTTTTATTGTAGCAGGTCATATGTACAAAACTAATTGGAGTATTGGACATAGATTGAAAGAAATTTTAGAAGGTCATAAAGTTTTATCTGTTTCAAAAGGTCATAGTGGTCTTTACGAAATTTTTACAACTTCTTGGCATGCTCAATTATCTTTAAACTTAGCTATGTTAGGATCGTTATCTATTATTGTGGCTCACCATATGTATGCTATGCCTCCTTATCCTTATATTAGTGTTGATTATGCAACTCAATTATCGTTATTTACACATCATATGTGGATTGGTGGATTCTGTATTGTAGGAGCAGGTGCTCATGCATCTATTTTTATGGTTCGTGATTATAATCCAGCAGATAATTACAACAATTTATTAGATCGTATCATTTGTCAACGTGATGCAATTATTTCTCATTTAAACTGGGCGTGTATCTTTTTAGGACTTCACAGTTTCGGTCTTTATATTCATAATGATACTATGTCGGCATTAGGTCGATCTGATGATATGTTTTCGGACACTGCTATTCAATTACAACCAATATTCTCACAATTTATTCAGAGAATTCATTATATGACAATTGAATCAACGGCTCCTTATGTAAGTCATGGTACAAGTCCTGCTTGGGGTGGTGATATTGTAGCAATAAATGGAAAAATTGCTATGATGCCTATTTCTTTAGGAACTTCAGATTTTATGGTTCATCATATTCATGCATTTACAATCCATGTAACAGTTCTTATTTTATTAAAAGGGGTATTATTTTCAAGAAATTCTAGATTAATTCCTGATAAGTCAAATTTAGGTTTCCGTTTCCCTTGTGATGGTCCTGGTCGTGGTGGTACATGTCAAGTTTCTGCTTGGGATCACGTTTTCTTAGGTTTATTTTGGATGTATAATTCACTATCAATTGTTATTTTCCATTTTAGTTGGAAATTACAGTCTGATGTTTGGGGAAATGTTAATTCTTCTGTAGTTTCACATATTACTCGTGGTAATTTTGCACAGTCGGCTAATACAATTAATGGTTGGTTACGTGATTTCTTATGGTCACAATCATCTCAAGTTATTCAGTCTTATGGTTCTTCACTTTCTGCATATGGATTAATATTTTTAGGTGCACATTTTGTTTGGGCATTTAGTTTAATGTTTTTATTTAGTGGAAGAGGATATTGGCAAGAACTTATTGAATCTATTGTTTGGGCACATAATAAATTAAAGGTAGCACCTGCTATTGCTCCTCGTGCTTTAAGTATTACTCAAGGTCGTGCAGTAGGAGTAGCGCACTATTTATTAGGTGGTATTGGTACAACGTGGAGTTTCTTTTTAGCAAGAATTATTTCAGTAAATTAGAAGGTATATTCTTTTTTTAGATTCTTTTAATTTCAGTTAATCTTATATGATATAATTTGTGAAAATTATAATTATAAAATATATGGTTATAAATCCATTAATGTAGTTCTGTTAATTGTAATATTATTATTTGGGGTTTTATCTTTATTTTCATTTTTAATGAAAATAAAGATTTATATATATAGATTAAAATTATATTTCAAAATTGAAGGGAAAAAAATTCTATGGCAGTTATCTACAATTGGTTTAACGACCGTTTAGAGATTCAAGCAGTAGCAGATGATATTACAGCAAAATATGTACCTCCACATGTAAATCTTTTCTATTGTCTTGGTGGAATCACATTAACTTGCTTTTTAATTCAAGTAGCAACAGGATTTGCGCTTACATTTTACTATAGACCTACAGTAGGAGAAGCATTATCATCTGTTCGATCTATTATGTTAGATACAAATTTTGGTTGGTTAATACGATCAGTTCACAGATGGTGTGCTAGTATGATGGTATTGATGATGGTTCTTCATGTTTTCCGTGTTTATTTAACTGGTGGTTTTAAAAATCCTAGAGAATCAACTTGGGTAACTGGAGTTATTATGGCATCTTGTACAGTATCTTTTGGTGTTACAGGATATTCATTACCTTGGGATCAGGTTGGTTATTGGGCTGTTAAAATTGTAACAGGTGTTCCTGAAGCTATTCCAGTTATTGGACCTGCAATTGTTCAATTATTAAGAGGGAATTCTAGTGTAGGACAAGCAACTTTAACTCGTTTCTATAGTCTTCATACTTTTGTTTTACCTTTACTAACAGCTGTTTTTATGTTAGGTCATTTCCTAATGATTCGTAAACAAGGTATTAGTGGTCCACTTTAATCTTTATTTTTAATTATTGAGGTAATGAAGATATATTTGATTTAGTTTGACGTAAATATAATTATTCTCTATTTTTTATTGTCTTATGTCAGTTGTTAAAGAGCCTACTTTGGCAGATTTTTATGTGCGTAAGAAATTATATACAGGTATGGGTCACAACTATTATGGTGAACCTGCTTGGCCTAATGATTTATTATACATGTTTCCTGTTGTTATCTTAGGAACTTTATTTTGTCTTGTTAGTTTAGCAGTTTTAGAGACTGGTTCAATAGGTGATGCGTCTGATCCTTTTAAAACACCAGAAGAAATTTTACCAGAATGGTATTTTTACCCGGTTTTCCAAATATTACGTACAGTTCCTAGTAAGCTTATCGGTATTTTATTAATGGCTGGAGTACCTGTGGGATTAGCAACAGTTCCATTTATTGAAAATATTAATCAATTTCAAAATCCATTTCGTCGTCCAATAGCTTCAGCTGTATTTTTATTTGGTACTTTAGTTGCTATTTGGTTAGGAATAGGTGCAACTTTACCGATTGATATTTCTTTAACTTTAGGATTATTTTAATCTTTAATTAAACTAATTAATCTATTAACCTTTACTTTGAATATCGGGAATTATATGATATTCATCTGTTATATTATAAGTATATAAAATATTACTTTATTTGATGTTGTTTGATCTTCTTATTTAAGAAGATCAAACAACATTTTAACATGTTTTCAATGAAGAAGAAAGGTAATTGTCTTTCTATTTATTTTTTCTTAAAAAATAGTAAAATATTAAAAGTAAGATCAGTTATGGAATAAATCATATAATCAATAAAACTGCTTTGGGTGGACACCTAGGTACTCAGAGACGATGAAGGGCGTAGAAACCAACGAAAAGCTTTGTGGAGCTGGAAACAAGCTATGAATCAAAGATTCCCGAAATAGGGCAACCTTTAAAACTTCTCGATGAATTCATAATCGAGAAAGAGACAACCTGATGAATTGAAACATCTTAGTAGTCAGTGGAAAAGAAAACAAATATGTGTATTCTCTTAGTAGCGGCGAGCGAAGAGAGAGTAGTCTAAACCAATTTAGTTGGTGTTGTGGGATAATAACATCAGAAAAACTATTAATCAAAATGAAACAGCTGAATCCTGTACCAAAGATGGTGATAGTCCAGTAATAAAAGATTTTCTTAGTTTTTTCTAATTGTCCCGAGTAGCATGGGGTATGTGGAATACCGTGTAAATCAACGAGGACCACCTCGTAAGACTAAATACTCCTGAGTGACCGATAGTGAAGTAGTACCGTCAGGGAAAGGTGAAAAGAACCCCTTTAGGGGAGTGAAATAGAATATGAAACCTTAAGTTAACAAGATGTAGGAGGGAAAATTAAACCTGACTGCTTGCCTGTTGAAGAATGAGCCGGCGACTTATAAATTGTGGCTTGATTAAAGACTAATAAATTTTTCTGTAGTCAAAGCGAAAGCGAGTTTGAATCAAAGCGTATTAGTCACTGTTTATAGACTCGAACCCGAGTGATCTAACCATGACCAGAGTGAAGCTTAGGTAAAACTGAGTGGAGGCTCGAACTGACCGATGTTGAAAAATCGGCAGATGAGTTGTGGTTAGCGGAGAAATTCCAATCGAACTCGGAGCTAGCTAGTTCTCCCCGAAATGTGTTGAGGCGCAGCGATGATTGAAGGATTGTTGATAGGGGTAAAGCACTGTTTCGGTGCGGGCTGTGAAAACGGTACCAAATCGATGCAAACTCAGAATACTATCCATATTTTCCAATCATTAGTGAGACTGTGGGGGATAAGCTTCATTGTCAAGAGGGAAACAACCCAGACCATCGATTAAGGCCCCTAAATGATTACTCAGTGAAAAAGGAGGTAATAATACCGAGACAACCAGAAGGTTTGCTTAGAAGCAGCAATCCTTAAAAGAGTGCGTAATAGCTCACTGGTTAAGTGTTGTTGCACCGAAAATGAATGGGACTAAGTAATTCTGCCGAATTCGTGGGAAATTCTTAATTAGTAAGAATTATCGGTAGGGGAGCGTTCTATAGTAGGGTAAAGTAGAAATGTAAATTTCTGTGGACGAAATAGAAGTGAGAATGTTGGCTTGAGTAACGAAAACACTGGTGAGAATCCAGTGCCCCGAAAACCTAAGGGTTCCTTTACAAGGCTCGTCCGTGAAGGTTAAGTCAGGTCCTAAGGTCAGGTCGAAAGACGTAGCCGATGGAAAACAGGTTAATATTCCTGTACTTTTTTTATGTTATGACAAGGGACGAAGGATGAAGACGTAGGTCTAGATAATGGAATTCTGGTAAAAATCTTCAAAGCAATGAGAATATGAAGAAAAACATATTTAAGCTAAGAGATGATTTAATTTTATTTCTTTTTATCTAATAAAAAGAAATAAAATTCAACGACCTTTATTCTTCCAAGAAAAGCTTGAATCATTTATACATAAGAAAATCTGTACCCGAAACTGGCACAAGTAGGTAGGTATATTATACTAAGGGGCTCGAGAGACTTCTCTCTAAGGAACTCGGCAAAATGACTCCGTAACTTCGGGATAAGGAGTGCCTCTTTTTAAGAAGAGGTTGCAGTGAATAGGCCCAGGCGACTGTTTACCAAAAACACAGGTCTCGCAAATCGTAAGGTGATGTATGGGGGCTGACGCCTGCCCAGTGCCGGAAGGTGAAAGAAGTTGGTGAAAGCTGACGACTGAAGTCCCGGTGAACGGCGGCCGTAACTATGACGGTCCTAAGGTAGCGAAATTCCTTGCGGGGTAAGTTCCCGCCTGCACGAAAGGCGTAACGATCTGGGCACTGTCTTGGAGAGAATCTCGGTGAAATAAACATATCTGTGAAGATGCGGATTATTTATACCTGGACAGAAAGACCCTATGAAGCTTGACTGTAATTTGTGATTGGATCTGGGCTTCTCTTGCGCAGTCTAAGTGGGAGGCATTGATGAATTCTTTTCGGGGAATTCTGAGCCGATATTGAGAGACCACTCTGGAAAAGTTAAGATTCTAAAGATATTCCTTGAATCAGGATATCTGACAGTCTCAGGTGGACAGTTTCACTGGGGCGGTGACCTCCTAAAGAGTAACGGAGGTGTACAAAGGTTCCTTCAAGCTGGACGGAAATCAGCTGAAGAGTGCAAAGGCAAAAGGGAGCTTGACTGCAAGACTTACAAGTCAAGCAGAGACGAAAGTCGGTCTTAGTGATCCGACGGTTCCGAGTGGAAGGGCCGTCGCTCAACGGATAAAAGTTACTCTAGGGATAACAGGCTGATCTTCCCCAAGAGTTCATATCGACGGGAAGGTTTGGCACCTCGATGTCGGCTCATCGCAGCTCGGAGCGGTAGTACGTTCCAAGAGTTGGGCTGTTCGCCCATTAAAGCGGTACGTGAGCTGGGTTCAGAACGTCGTGAGACAGTTCGGTCCATATCCGGTATAAACGTTAAAATATTGAGAGGAGCTTTTCATAGTACGAGAGGACCTGAAAAGACAAACCAATGGTGTACCAGTTCTCATTCCAATGAGACACGCTGGGTAGCTAAGTTTGGAGTGGATAACTACTGAAAGCATCTAAGTAGGAAGCCCACCTCAAGATGAGTATTTTTTATTTTCTTAAAAGTTTCAGCAAGATAAGCTGATAGATAGGTAGTGTGTGTAAGGCTAGTAATAGTTTTAGCTTAACTATACTAATAATACTAAAATGAATATGATTCTTTTCGTTATTGTAATCAAGAATTAATCCTTTTTAACCAATTTTTATTATTGCTGGTGTGTTCATTGAAGAGGAACAACACTAATCCATTCCGAACTTAGTTGTTAAACTCTTTAAAGATATTTTTATCTCATGCCAGTAATAAGTAATAAAAAAGAAAAGGGCTATTAGCTCAGTTGGTTAGAGCGCACCCCTGATAAGGGTGAGGTAACTGGTTCAAATCCAGTATAGCCCATTATGATGTAGGGGATATAGCTCAATTGGTAGAGCGCTGCCTTTGCAAGGCAGATGTTAGGGGTTCGAGTCCCCTTATTTCCACACTAAAAACTTCTATGTCTTGCAGAGGATTCGAACCTCCACGCCAAAGCTATCGATTTTGAATCGATCGTGTCTACCATTCCACCAGCAAGACTACATTAGCCCTTGAGAAAACAAACCCCCAAGGGGAGTCGAACCCCTGTTTACTCCGTGAAAAGGAGGTGTCCTAGGCCTCTAGACGATGGGGGCTTGATTACAATTAAATCAATTTCCATAACTTCCTAAAATCTTTGTGTTTCGTTGCTAAAAGTTCTATCTTTTATTCCTTTCTTGAAGGAGGGTGATCCAAGGCCACCTTCCAGTAGCCTTACCTTGTTACGACTTCACCCCAGTTATTAACTCCACCTTAGATACCCCTCTCCTTGATTTGGTTAAGGTAATAGCTTTGGGTGTAGCCAATTTCCGTGGTGTGACGGGCGGTGTGTACAAGGCCCGGGAACGTATTCACCGCTGTGTAGCTGACCAGCGATTACTAGCGATTCCAACTTCATGTAGGCGAGTTTCAGCCTACAATTCGAACTGAGATTAAGTTTCTGAGGTTAGCTCCTCTTTGCAGTATTGCATCTCATTGTCTTAATCGTTGTAGCACGTGTGTAGCCCAGAACTTAAGGGGCATGATGACTTGACGTCATCCTCACCTTCCTCCGGTTTGTCACCGGCAGTACTTTTAGAGAAATAACTAAAAACAAGGGTTGCGCTCGTTGCGGGACTTAACCCAACACCTCACGGCACGAGCTGACGACAGCCATGCACCACCTGTCATCCTTAACAATCTCTTCTTTCAAAGAGCGATAGATGTAGTCGAGTCCTGGTAAGGTTCTTCGCGTTGCATCGAATTAAACCACATGCTCCACCGCTTGTGCGGGCCCCCGTCAATTCCTTTAAGTTTCACTCTTGCGAGCATACTCCCCAGGTGGGATATTTAACGCGTTAGCTTCAGTACTAAATAGTTTTACCTAATACCTAATATCCATCGTTTACGGCGAGGAATACTGGGGTATCTAATCCCATTCTCTCCCCTCGCTTTCGTCTCTCAGTGTCAGTACAAGTCCAGCAGAATGCTTTCGCCATCGGTGTTCTTCCGAATATCTACGCATTTCACCGCTACACTCGGAGTTCCTTCTACCTCTACTTGACTCTAGCTTATTAGTTTCAGTTGCTGGTATCAAAATTGAGTTCTGAAATTTAACAACTGACTTAAGTAAGCAACCTACAGACGCTTTACACCCAATAATTCCGGATAACGCTTGCATCCCCCGTATTACCGCGGCTGCTGGCACGGAGTTAGCCGATGCTTATTCTTTAGATACCGTCAGAACTTCTTCTCTAAGAAAAGGAGTTTACAACCCATAGGCTTTCATCCTCCACGCGGTATTGCTCCGTCAGGCTTTCGCCCATTGCGGAAAATTCCTCACTGCTGCCTCCCGTAGGAGTCCGGACCGTATCTAAGTTCCGGTGTGGCTGTCTATCCTCTCAGACCAGCTACTGATTATAGCTTTGGTAAGCTTTTACCCTACCAACAGGCTAATCAGACGCAAGCTCATCTCTAGGCAATATATATAAATATATCATTTTACTTCTCAGCTTATAGAGTATTAGCAATCGTTTCCAATTGTTATCCTCTACCTAAAGGTAGATTCTTACGCGTTACTCACCCGTGCGCCACTAGAAAACAAAGTTTTCTCGTTCGACTTGCATGTGTCAGGCATACCGCCAGCGTTCATCCTGAGCCAGGATCAAACTCTCTAATAAAAAATATTTTTAGAACGTTGAGAATAGTTTTAGTGTCATAAGACATGTACACCAACTGTTTATCTTTTTCTCAACAGCTATCTGCATGTTTATATTATAACTTAGACTAAGTTTATATGTCAAATTTTAACGTTTTTCTTTAGAATTTAATTTTATTTTTAATTATCTTTATTTTCTGCACTAGTTTTTACATATAAAATTAAAAGAAACGATGTTGGGATAAGTATAAAAAGCGCTACAGCAATGACTCCTAAAATATTTACTTCCATTTTTAATCCTCCAAAAATCAATTAATTCATATAATCTAATATTAAAATAATATTATAGAAAAGTATAACTACGTTGAGCAAAACTAATTTGCTCACTATAACTTATATAATAGCATATCATAATAGAAAAAAAAAAATACCTACTACTAGACTTGAACTAGCAACATTCCGCGTATGAGACGGACACTCTAACCAATTGAGTTAAGTAGGCAAAAATCTCTATGAAAGTTGACATAATCCAGAGATATTTGTACTCCCCAAGTAGGATTTGAACCTACGACTAATCGGTTAACAGCCGATTGCTCTACCACTGAGCTATTGAGGATATTTAATTGATTGATGAGATTATAATATCATAATCTCATCAATATAAATAAAAATTTTAATAAGCTAATCCCATACTTCGTAATGTTTCACCACCAAGATAAACTCTAATACTTAAAAAATCTGTAGGACATGCAGATTCACATCGTTTACAACCAACACAGTCTTCAATACGAGGAACTGTTACAACTTGTTTTGCTTTACATGTTGTTGATGGAACCATTTCTAGAACATCTGTAGGACAAGCACGTACACATTGTGTACAACCTATACACGTTGAATAAATACGAATCTCATGATCTTTTTTAAGATTAACTTGATTTAATAATTCAAATTTCATAGATTGAAAAAAATTTTTATTTTATTTAAGTTCTAATTTTTGTTTTGATTAATTGTTTAAAATTTTAGTTAATTTTTAGTTAATAAATAATAAAAATTTTTTTAGTAAAAATTCCTATCAAAATCATTATACAAACCTTTTATTATTTATTAATTGAAAAAAGAATATATTATATATAAATGTTATAACATTATTGTAAGATAGGGTCCGTAGCTCAGTTGGATTAGAGCGTATGGCTACGAACTATAAAGTCGGGGGTTCGAATCCCTCCGGACTCAAAACTTACAAGAAAAAACACTTAGTTGAAAACTTTTAATTGGGAAAGGAGGGATTCGAACCCTCGGTAGTGTTCACTACGACGGTTTTCAAAACCGATGCAATCGACCTCTCTGCCACCTTCCCTTACAAGAATGATATAACATATATTAAGTGGAACTTTTTAATATAAAGGGATTGTAGTTCAATTGGTTAGAGCACCGCCCTGTCACGGCGGAAGTTGCGGGTTCGAGTCCCGTCAATCTCGTAATTGCGAATATAGTTTAGGGGTAAAACATTACCTTGCCAAGGTAATATCATGGGTTCAATTCCCATTATTCGCTACTTATAAATTTTTAATTTTACTCTTCGAGGGACTTGAACCCTCACGCTAAAAGCACTGGTTCCTAAAACCAGCGTGTCTACCAATTCCACCAGAAGAGCTTTAATACTTATAATTAATATTAACATTATATACATCTATGTTTAAGTATATTGTACTGTTATGTTATAATAATTATTGTATAATCAATATTGTATATTTTTTTAATTAATAACTTTAAAATTAAACAAAAAATTTGTATTATTATGTCCTACACACAACTTTTGAAAGATTTTACAGAAATTAGTTATTGGAATATTGATAATTTATTTAATTATTTTGATCTCGATATAATAACTAAAAATACGGTCAATGAGATTTTACCTCTTTTGACAGGAAGTTTTTTTTTAGATTTTATCGTAAATAAATTTATTCTACCTCCAATTACTTTTTTAAACCAATTAATATATTTTTATTATCCAATCTTTGAAAGTTTTAAAATTTTTATATTAAAGCTCTTTCAAAACGATTTATTAAAAATATTTTCTAATTTTCCTTTATTTTACACTAATATAAAAGAAAATATTTTAAATGAAGATATTTTTTTCAAAAGTCAATATAGTAATTCAATAACATTATTACAATTACCTGTTTATTTAGATAATAAGTTTTTTATTGGCTTCTTAAACAGTATTTTTTTATCATTACCTTTTTCATGCAATCAATTAATATGTTTTTATAGATTCTTTACATCAGGACCTTCTTATGGAATAATAGCAACTTTAGGTTGGCTTATAGGTCAATGCTCATTATTTTTCTGTCTTTTATTTGGATTCCGACCTGTTATAATTCAATGGTTTTCATTAGAACCTTTAAATTATTTCTTAGCTATTTTTATAATTGTAAATTTTTTAAGAAAAACTATTAATTCAACAACTTTTACACAAAAAAATAAAAATCGTAAGAATAAAGTAGATTTAGAAAAGCTTAATAAACAAAAAGAAATTGAAAGTATTTTTGGTATGCATTTTCTTTTATCATGGACGGAAAGTGTAAGTTTATTTTCAAATTTTTCATCATTTAACTTTGGACGAGAATCAAATATTTTATCAATTTCATCTTCTCCGTCGATTTCTCAATACTACTTAACACAAGGTAGTTATATCTTCGGAATTTTTATAGGCTGTATTTTTTTCTCTTATATATATAATGTAATAATAATAAGATTATTATTTAGATTTCACAAGGTTTTTATCACAAGCAATAATAATAAAACCAATAGTGAATTTAAAAATTTTATGAATCTTGTTGGATTTAATACATTAGTTCTAATTATTGGTGTAACAATTGCTTCAATCTCAAATTTTGATGTAGGTTATTTACTTACGAGTTCATTAGGCTTTACCCCTCAAGATAAGGCCTTATCGAGGATTTTATTAAATACTAATTCCTCTGATCCCCAAATTCGAATCTCTTTAGCTCCTGGAAGAAGAGATGGATTTATTGGGAATGATAATGATTTTATGTATATTGATATTTTTTCATTTAATGATAAAGAATATAAAAATACTTTAGAGTTTGAAGAAGTTAATTATCAAGTAGAATATGAATGGATGAGTCGATATGATAAGTTTAATGAACGTGAAAGAAGACCAAAACCTCAGAAGTCAATTGATACTAAAAAAGAATTTAATAATCATTCAATGAAAGAATATAGAAGTCTGGATGTATTTCCTACTGATCGTTATAAAAATCGTGAAACGAAGAAAATTTTTAATGATAATAACAGTTTTATTAATGAAAATTATTTAAATAAAAACACTAAATTTAATTTTTATAAAGAAATTATGGATTCTAATTTTAAATTAGACTTTATTCCATATAAAAAAGCTTTTTTTGCAGCAAATACAACTGAAGCAGACTTATTTGAAGTACAACAGGAAATTAAGCAAAAATATTATATAAATACAATTTATAAAGTTTTATTAAATTTTGAAGTTGATAGTATGATATCTCGTCAATTAACAAACTCTATTTTATTAGAACCACAAGAAGCGGATTTATTTAATAGAAGAGTAGCTTTATCTAATTATTATGAATCAAATTATTATTATTCAAAGATGAATCATTTTGATTTGTTTCGTAATAACTTTTTTAATTCAAAGAGTTATATTAATAATGTTTACAATCAACAGTTTAATGGGACATTACGTATTGTTTCAAAACTATTTCCAATTTCATTAAATGAAAATCCTAATCAAAGATCAATTTTAAAATTTGATTATCCTTTAATTGAAGAATATAGAAAAAATAAATATACGCATGAAGAAATTATTCCTGATAAATTTAATCAGTTTTCTTATGATAATTATAAAGGTCTTTTATCAACTACTTCATCACCCTTATATATTACTTGGAATCACAATTTAAATCAATTAGTTATAACAAATAATTTAATTTTAAAAAATTTTAATACAAAATCGCAATTAGATTCTTATCCTTTTTATTCAATTGATGAAAATAAATTAATTCAAGGTCCAATGACTTTAACAAATTTACAAACATTAAATAATTTAGTTCGTAATTCTTATTCACTTTTTTCGAATCCAGCCTTACGAAAATTATTTTATGTTAATGAGAATATCTTTTATCAAAATGATAATATTTTTTTACTAGATGCTTTAGATCTTGAAAATTATGAACAATATTTATTCTTTAAATTAAATGTTTCACCTAAACCAATTGAAGCGAGTTTAAAAAATTCAAATAGTGTTAATTGGTATGCTTTTCGATATAATGATGAGATTCGTGATCAAAAGAGAGATGAAGAAGCTAATAAATATATTAAATATATTGTTCAAGAAATAAATAAAGATGATGAACGTAATTATAAATTTAAATATGATTTAAAATCTATGAATTAATTGATTTTTGGAGGATTAAAAATGGAAGTAAATATTTTAGGAGTCATTGCTGTAGCGCTTTTTATACTTATCCCAACATCGTTTCTTTTAATTTTATATGTAAAAACTAGTGCAGAAAATAAAGATAATTAAAAATAAAATTAAATTCTAAAGAAAAACGTTAAAATTTGACATATAAACTTAGTCTAAGTTATAATATAAACATGCAGATAGCTGTTGAGAAAAAGATAAACAGTTGGTGTACATGTCTTATGACACTAAAACTATTCTCAACGTTCTAAAAATATTTTTTATTAGAGAGTTTGATCCTGGCTCAGGATGAACGCTGGCGGTATGCCTGACACATGCAAGTCGAACGAGAAAACTTTGTTTTCTAGTGGCGCACGGGTGAGTAACGCGTAAGAATCTACCTTTAGGTAGAGGATAACAATTGGAAACGATTGCTAATACTCTATAAGCTGAGAAGTAAAATGATATATTTATATATATTGCCTAGAGATGAGCTTGCGTCTGATTAGCCTGTTGGTAGGGTAAAAGCTTACCAAAGCTATAATCAGTAGCTGGTCTGAGAGGATAGACAGCCACACCGGAACTTAGATACGGTCCGGACTCCTACGGGAGGCAGCAGTGAGGAATTTTCCGCAATGGGCGAAAGCCTGACGGAGCAATACCGCGTGGAGGATGAAAGCCTATGGGTTGTAAACTCCTTTTCTTAGAGAAGAAGTTCTGACGGTATCTAAAGAATAAGCATCGGCTAACTCCGTGCCAGCAGCCGCGGTAATACGGGGGATGCAAGCGTTATCCGGAATTATTGGGTGTAAAGCGTCTGTAGGTTGCTTACTTAAGTCAGTTGTTAAATTTCAGAACTCAATTTTGATACCAGCAACTGAAACTAATAAGCTAGAGTCAAGTAGAGGTAGAAGGAACTCCGAGTGTAGCGGTGAAATGCGTAGATATTCGGAAGAACACCGATGGCGAAAGCATTCTGCTGGACTTGTACTGACACTGAGAGACGAAAGCGAGGGGAGAGAATGGGATTAGATACCCCAGTATTCCTCGCCGTAAACGATGGATATTAGGTATTAGGTAAAACTATTTAGTACTGAAGCTAACGCGTTAAATATCCCACCTGGGGAGTATGCTCGCAAGAGTGAAACTTAAAGGAATTGACGGGGGCCCGCACAAGCGGTGGAGCATGTGGTTTAATTCGATGCAACGCGAAGAACCTTACCAGGACTCGACTACATCTATCGCTCTTTGAAAGAAGAGATTGTTAAGGATGACAGGTGGTGCATGGCTGTCGTCAGCTCGTGCCGTGAGGTGTTGGGTTAAGTCCCGCAACGAGCGCAACCCTTGTTTTTAGTTATTTCTCTAAAAGTACTGCCGGTGACAAACCGGAGGAAGGTGAGGATGACGTCAAGTCATCATGCCCCTTAAGTTCTGGGCTACACACGTGCTACAACGATTAAGACAATGAGATGCAATACTGCAAAGAGGAGCTAACCTCAGAAACTTAATCTCAGTTCGAATTGTAGGCTGAAACTCGCCTACATGAAGTTGGAATCGCTAGTAATCGCTGGTCAGCTACACAGCGGTGAATACGTTCCCGGGCCTTGTACACACCGCCCGTCACACCACGGAAATTGGCTACACCCAAAGCTATTACCTTAACCAAATCAAGGAGAGGGGTATCTAAGGTGGAGTTAATAACTGGGGTGAAGTCGTAACAAGGTAAGGCTACTGGAAGGTGGCCTTGGATCACCCTCCTTCAAGAAAGGAATAAAAGATAGAACTTTTAGCAACGAAACACAAAGATTTTAGGAAGTTATGGAAATTGATTTAATTGTAATCAAGCCCCCATCGTCTAGAGGCCTAGGACACCTCCTTTTCACGGAGTAAACAGGGGTTCGACTCCCCTTGGGGGTTTGTTTTCTCAAGGGCTAATGTAGTCTTGCTGGTGGAATGGTAGACACGATCGATTCAAAATCGATAGCTTTGGCGTGGAGGTTCGAATCCTCTGCAAGACATAGAAGTTTTTAGTGTGGAAATAAGGGGACTCGAACCCCTAACATCTGCCTTGCAAAGGCAGCGCTCTACCAATTGAGCTATATCCCCTACATCATAATGGGCTATACTGGATTTGAACCAGTTACCTCACCCTTATCAGGGGTGCGCTCTAACCAACTGAGCTAATAGCCCTTTTCTTTTTTATTACTTATTACTGGCATGAGATAAAAATATCTTTAAAGAGTTTAACAACTAAGTTCGGAATGGATTAGTGTTGTTCCTCTTCAATGAACACACCAGCAATAATAAAAATTGGTTAAAAAGGATTAATTCTTGATTACAATAACGAAAAGAATCATATTCATTTTAGTATTATTAGTATAGTTAAGCTAAAACTATTACTAGCCTTACACACACTACCTATCTATCAGCTTATCTTGCTGAAACTTTTAAGAAAATAAAAAATACTCATCTTGAGGTGGGCTTCCTACTTAGATGCTTTCAGTAGTTATCCACTCCAAACTTAGCTACCCAGCGTGTCTCATTGGAATGAGAACTGGTACACCATTGGTTTGTCTTTTCAGGTCCTCTCGTACTATGAAAAGCTCCTCTCAATATTTTAACGTTTATACCGGATATGGACCGAACTGTCTCACGACGTTCTGAACCCAGCTCACGTACCGCTTTAATGGGCGAACAGCCCAACTCTTGGAACGTACTACCGCTCCGAGCTGCGATGAGCCGACATCGAGGTGCCAAACCTTCCCGTCGATATGAACTCTTGGGGAAGATCAGCCTGTTATCCCTAGAGTAACTTTTATCCGTTGAGCGACGGCCCTTCCACTCGGAACCGTCGGATCACTAAGACCGACTTTCGTCTCTGCTTGACTTGTAAGTCTTGCAGTCAAGCTCCCTTTTGCCTTTGCACTCTTCAGCTGATTTCCGTCCAGCTTGAAGGAACCTTTGTACACCTCCGTTACTCTTTAGGAGGTCACCGCCCCAGTGAAACTGTCCACCTGAGACTGTCAGATATCCTGATTCAAGGAATATCTTTAGAATCTTAACTTTTCCAGAGTGGTCTCTCAATATCGGCTCAGAATTCCCCGAAAAGAATTCATCAATGCCTCCCACTTAGACTGCGCAAGAGAAGCCCAGATCCAATCACAAATTACAGTCAAGCTTCATAGGGTCTTTCTGTCCAGGTATAAATAATCCGCATCTTCACAGATATGTTTATTTCACCGAGATTCTCTCCAAGACAGTGCCCAGATCGTTACGCCTTTCGTGCAGGCGGGAACTTACCCCGCAAGGAATTTCGCTACCTTAGGACCGTCATAGTTACGGCCGCCGTTCACCGGGACTTCAGTCGTCAGCTTTCACCAACTTCTTTCACCTTCCGGCACTGGGCAGGCGTCAGCCCCCATACATCACCTTACGATTTGCGAGACCTGTGTTTTTGGTAAACAGTCGCCTGGGCCTATTCACTGCAACCTCTTCTTAAAAAGAGGCACTCCTTATCCCGAAGTTACGGAGTCATTTTGCCGAGTTCCTTAGAGAGAAGTCTCTCGAGCCCCTTAGTATAATATACCTACCTACTTGTGCCAGTTTCGGGTACAGATTTTCTTATGTATAAATGATTCAAGCTTTTCTTGGAAGAATAAAGGTCGTTGAATTTTATTTCTTTTTATTAGATAAAAAGAAATAAAATTAAATCATCTCTTAGCTTAAATATGTTTTTCTTCATATTCTCATTGCTTTGAAGATTTTTACCAGAATTCCATTATCTAGACCTACGTCTTCATCCTTCGTCCCTTGTCATAACATAAAAAAAGTACAGGAATATTAACCTGTTTTCCATCGGCTACGTCTTTCGACCTGACCTTAGGACCTGACTTAACCTTCACGGACGAGCCTTGTAAAGGAACCCTTAGGTTTTCGGGGCACTGGATTCTCACCAGTGTTTTCGTTACTCAAGCCAACATTCTCACTTCTATTTCGTCCACAGAAATTTACATTTCTACTTTACCCTACTATAGAACGCTCCCCTACCGATAATTCTTACTAATTAAGAATTTCCCACGAATTCGGCAGAATTACTTAGTCCCATTCATTTTCGGTGCAACAACACTTAACCAGTGAGCTATTACGCACTCTTTTAAGGATTGCTGCTTCTAAGCAAACCTTCTGGTTGTCTCGGTATTATTACCTCCTTTTTCACTGAGTAATCATTTAGGGGCCTTAATCGATGGTCTGGGTTGTTTCCCTCTTGACAATGAAGCTTATCCCCCACAGTCTCACTAATGATTGGAAAATATGGATAGTATTCTGAGTTTGCATCGATTTGGTACCGTTTTCACAGCCCGCACCGAAACAGTGCTTTACCCCTATCAACAATCCTTCAATCATCGCTGCGCCTCAACACATTTCGGGGAGAACTAGCTAGCTCCGAGTTCGATTGGAATTTCTCCGCTAACCACAACTCATCTGCCGATTTTTCAACATCGGTCAGTTCGAGCCTCCACTCAGTTTTACCTAAGCTTCACTCTGGTCATGGTTAGATCACTCGGGTTCGAGTCTATAAACAGTGACTAATACGCTTTGATTCAAACTCGCTTTCGCTTTGACTACAGAAAAATTTATTAGTCTTTAATCAAGCCACAATTTATAAGTCGCCGGCTCATTCTTCAACAGGCAAGCAGTCAGGTTTAATTTTCCCTCCTACATCTTGTTAACTTAAGGTTTCATATTCTATTTCACTCCCCTAAAGGGGTTCTTTTCACCTTTCCCTGACGGTACTACTTCACTATCGGTCACTCAGGAGTATTTAGTCTTACGAGGTGGTCCTCGTTGATTTACACGGTATTCCACATACCCCATGCTACTCGGGACAATTAGAAAAAACTAAGAAAATCTTTTATTACTGGACTATCACCATCTTTGGTACAGGATTCAGCTGTTTCATTTTGATTAATAGTTTTTCTGATGTTATTATCCCACAACACCAACTAAATTGGTTTAGACTACTCTCTCTTCGCTCGCCGCTACTAAGAGAATACACATATTTGTTTTCTTTTCCACTGACTACTAAGATGTTTCAATTCATCAGGTTGTCTCTTTCTCGATTATGAATTCATCGAGAAGTTTTAAAGGTTGCCCTATTTCGGGAATCTTTGATTCATAGCTTGTTTCCAGCTCCACAAAGCTTTTCGTTGGTTTCTACGCCCTTCATCGTCTCTGAGTACCTAGGTGTCCACCCAAAGCAGTTTTATTGATTATATGATTTATTCCATAACTGATCTTACTTTTAATATTTTACTATTTTTTAAGAAAAAATAAATAGAAAGACAATTACCTTTCTTCTTCATTGAAAACATGTTAAAATGTTGTTTGATCTTCTTAAATAAGAAGATCAAACAACATCAAATAAAGTAATATTTTATATACTTATAATATAACAGATGAATATCATATAATTCCCGATATTCAAAGTAAAGGTTAATAGATTAATTAGTTTAATTAAAGATTAAAATAATCCTAAAGTTAAAGAAATATCAATCGGTAAAGTTGCACCTATTCCTAACCAAATAGCAACTAAAGTACCAAATAAAAATACAGCTGAAGCTATTGGACGACGAAATGGATTTTGAAATTGATTAATATTTTCAATAAATGGAACTGTTGCTAATCCCACAGGTACTCCAGCCATTAATAAAATACCGATAAGCTTACTAGGAACTGTACGTAATATTTGGAAAACCGGGTAAAAATACCATTCTGGTAAAATTTCTTCTGGTGTTTTAAAAGGATCAGACGCATCACCTATTGAACCAGTCTCTAAAACTGCTAAACTAACAAGACAAAATAAAGTTCCTAAGATAACAACAGGAAACATGTATAATAAATCATTAGGCCAAGCAGGTTCACCATAATAGTTGTGACCCATACCTGTATATAATTTCTTACGCACATAAAAATCTGCCAAAGTAGGCTCTTTAACAACTGACATAAGACAATAAAAAATAGAGAATAATTATATTTACGTCAAACTAAATCAAATATATCTTCATTACCTCAATAATTAAAAATAAAGATTAAAGTGGACCACTAATACCTTGTTTACGAATCATTAGGAAATGACCTAACATAAAAACAGCTGTTAGTAAAGGTAAAACAAAAGTATGAAGACTATAGAAACGAGTTAAAGTTGCTTGTCCTACACTAGAATTCCCTCTTAATAATTGAACAATTGCAGGTCCAATAACTGGAATAGCTTCAGGAACACCTGTTACAATTTTAACAGCCCAATAACCAACCTGATCCCAAGGTAATGAATATCCTGTAACACCAAAAGATACTGTACAAGATGCCATAATAACTCCAGTTACCCAAGTTGATTCTCTAGGATTTTTAAAACCACCAGTTAAATAAACACGGAAAACATGAAGAACCATCATCAATACCATCATACTAGCACACCATCTGTGAACTGATCGTATTAACCAACCAAAATTTGTATCTAACATAATAGATCGAACAGATGATAATGCTTCTCCTACTGTAGGTCTATAGTAAAATGTAAGCGCAAATCCTGTTGCTACTTGAATTAAAAAGCAAGTTAATGTGATTCCACCAAGACAATAGAAAAGATTTACATGTGGAGGTACATATTTTGCTGTAATATCATCTGCTACTGCTTGAATCTCTAAACGGTCGTTAAACCAATTGTAGATAACTGCCATAGAATTTTTTTCCCTTCAATTTTGAAATATAATTTTAATCTATATATATAAATCTTTATTTTCATTAAAAATGAAAATAAAGATAAAACCCCAAATAATAATATTACAATTAACAGAACTACATTAATGGATTTATAACCATATATTTTATAATTATAATTTTCACAAATTATATCATATAAGATTAACTGAAATTAAAAGAATCTAAAAAAAGAATATACCTTCTAATTTACTGAAATAATTCTTGCTAAAAAGAAACTCCACGTTGTACCAATACCACCTAATAAATAGTGCGCTACTCCTACTGCACGACCTTGAGTAATACTTAAAGCACGAGGAGCAATAGCAGGTGCTACCTTTAATTTATTATGTGCCCAAACAATAGATTCAATAAGTTCTTGCCAATATCCTCTTCCACTAAATAAAAACATTAAACTAAATGCCCAAACAAAATGTGCACCTAAAAATATTAATCCATATGCAGAAAGTGAAGAACCATAAGACTGAATAACTTGAGATGATTGTGACCATAAGAAATCACGTAACCAACCATTAATTGTATTAGCCGACTGTGCAAAATTACCACGAGTAATATGTGAAACTACAGAAGAATTAACATTTCCCCAAACATCAGACTGTAATTTCCAACTAAAATGGAAAATAACAATTGATAGTGAATTATACATCCAAAATAAACCTAAGAAAACGTGATCCCAAGCAGAAACTTGACATGTACCACCACGACCAGGACCATCACAAGGGAAACGGAAACCTAAATTTGACTTATCAGGAATTAATCTAGAATTTCTTGAAAATAATACCCCTTTTAATAAAATAAGAACTGTTACATGGATTGTAAATGCATGAATATGATGAACCATAAAATCTGAAGTTCCTAAAGAAATAGGCATCATAGCAATTTTTCCATTTATTGCTACAATATCACCACCCCAAGCAGGACTTGTACCATGACTTACATAAGGAGCCGTTGATTCAATTGTCATATAATGAATTCTCTGAATAAATTGTGAGAATATTGGTTGTAATTGAATAGCAGTGTCCGAAAACATATCATCAGATCGACCTAATGCCGACATAGTATCATTATGAATATAAAGACCGAAACTGTGAAGTCCTAAAAAGATACACGCCCAGTTTAAATGAGAAATAATTGCATCACGTTGACAAATGATACGATCTAATAAATTGTTGTAATTATCTGCTGGATTATAATCACGAACCATAAAAATAGATGCATGAGCACCTGCTCCTACAATACAGAATCCACCAATCCACATATGATGTGTAAATAACGATAATTGAGTTGCATAATCAACACTAATATAAGGATAAGGAGGCATAGCATACATATGGTGAGCCACAATAATAGATAACGATCCTAACATAGCTAAGTTTAAAGATAATTGAGCATGCCAAGAAGTTGTAAAAATTTCGTAAAGACCACTATGACCTTTTGAAACAGATAAAACTTTATGACCTTCTAAAATTTCTTTCAATCTATGTCCAATACTCCAATTAGTTTTGTACATATGACCTGCTACAATAAAAAGAACAGCAATTGCTAAATGATGGTGTGCAATATCAGTCAACCATAAACTTCCTGTTTGAGGATCTAATCCTCCTTGAAAAGTTAAGAAATCACTATATTCTTTCCAATTTAGAGTAAAGAAAGGAGTTAAACCTTTTTCAAAACTCGGAAAAATATTAATCATTTGTGTTTTATCAACCAAGAATTCGTGAGGAAGAGGTATTTCAGAAGCACTAACACCTTTATCTAATAATTTGTTAATAGGTATTGCAATATGAATTTGATGACCAGCCCAAGATAAACTTCCTAATCCAAGTAAACCTGAAAGGTGGTGATTTAACATAGATTCTGCATTCTGAAACCATTGTAATTTTGGAGCAGCTTTGTGGTAATGGAACCATCCAGCAAAAAACATTAAGAAGGCCATAACTAGACCACCAATTGCTGTACTGAATAATTCTAATTCATTAGTTATTCCACTAGCTCGCCAAACATGGAAAAGTCCAGATGTAATTTGAACTCCCCTAAAACCATCACCAACATCACCATTTAAAATGTCTTGACCAACAATAGGCCAAACAACTTGAGCACTAGGTTTGATCTTAGCAGGATTACTTAACCAAGCTTCATAATTTGAGAATCGTGCCCCATGAAAATACATTCCACTTAACCAAATAAATATAATTCCTAATTGCCCAAAATGTGCACTAAATATTTTTCGCGATATATCTTGTAAATTAGTACTATAACCATCAAAATCGTGAACGTCAGCATGAAGGTTCCATATCCACGTTGTAGTTAAAGGACCTTTTGATAGTGATCTTGAAAAATGACCTGGTTTGGCCCATCGTTCGAAATCAGTTGGAACTGGATCTACATCTACAACAACTTTGACTAAATCATCGTTTTGATTTGATACGTCAATAGCCATATTCTTTATTCTTCATTTCAAAATGAATTTAAACTCTTATCATAGAAACACTCAAATTTTAGAGTTTTAAATAAAAAACCTTTTTTCGATTAAAATTCACAAATATTATTTTCAGAAAAATATATATTATATAAAAGGATTACTGATCTCTAATAATAGAGATCAGTAATTTTTCCATTTAAACTATTAACTTAAAATTAAGCTAAGTCTAATGGGAAGTTGTGTGCGTTACGCTCATGCATAACTTCCATACCTAAGTTAGCACGGTTGATGATATCAGCCCATGAGTTAATTACACGACCTTGTGAATCGATAATTGACTGGTTGAAGTTGAAACCGTTTAAGTTGAAAGCCATAGTTGAGATACCCATTGCAGTGAACCAGATACCAATTACTGGCCAAGCTGCTAAGAAGAAGTGTAATGAACGAGAGTTGTTGAAAGATGCGTATTGGAAGATTAAACGTCCAAAGTATCCGTGTGCAGCAACAATGTTGTAAGTTTCTTCTTCCTGACCAAAAACGTAACCGTTGTTTGTTGATTCGTTTTCAGTAGTCTGACGAATTAAAGATGATGTAACTAATGAACCATGCATTGCTGAGAATAATGATCCACCGAAAACACCAGCAACACCTAACATGTGGAAAGGGTGCATAAGAATGTTGTGCTCAGCTTGGAATACGATCATGAAGTTGAAAGTACCAGAAATACCTAAAGGCATACCATCTGAGAAAGATCCTTGACCGATTGGGTAAATGATGAATACAGCAGTAGCTGCAGCAACTGGAGCTGAGTAAGCTACAGCGATCCAAGGTCTCATACCTAAACGGAATGAAAGCTCCCACTCACGTCCCATGTAAGAACAAACACCAATGAAGAAGTGACAAACGATCATTTGGTAAGGACCACCGTTGTATAACCACTCATCAACTGATGCAGCTTCCCAGATTGGGTAGAAGTGTAAACCAATAGCGTTTGATGTAGGAACGATAGCACCAGAAATGATGTTGTTTCCGTATAATAATGAACCTGAAACTGGCTCACGAATACCATCGATATCTACTGGAGGAGCTGCGATGAATCCAATAATAAAAACAGTAGTAGCTGTTAATAAAGTAGGAACCATTAAAACACCAAACCAACCGATGTATAAACGGTTCTCAGTTGAAGTAATCCACTCACAAAAACGTGCCCATAAGCTTGAATTTTCACGACGCTCAATAATTGCTGTCATTTTGACTATAATTTTTTTTGTTCGGATAAAATTATACAATATTATAATTGTATAGTCATATGATAATTTTTTTATCTATAAACCTCTAAAAAATTTTGTTCTATATTAAAATAATATATAGAGTAACTCTTGTTACTCTATAATATTATAACTAATTAATTTATATTAATCAAAAAATTAATACAACTATATTAATAAATTAATTAAATTAATTTATTATTAACTAAATTTTCCTGAAGTTGAAGCTATTAAGAAAGCCGCATATGTTAAAATATATCCTACTGTAAAATGAATTAATCCAACAAAACGTGCTTGAACAATTGTTAGAGCAACTGGTTTCTCAGGCCATAAAACAATAGGTAAACGATCATGAGCCCAAACTAAAGTTTCAATAAGTTCTTGCCAATAACCACGCCAAGAAATTAAGAACATAAAACCTGTAGCGTAGATTAAATGACCAAATAAAAACATCCAAGACCAAACAGATAATGCATTCATTCCTAACGGGTTATAACCGTTAATTAATTGAGAAGAATTTAACCATAAATAATCACGAAGCCAACCCATTAAATATGTTGAAGATTCATAGAATTGTTTCGTATTACCTTGCCAAATACCTAAATGCTTCCAATGCCAATAAAAAGTTACCCAACCAATAGTATTAAGCATCCAAAAAATAGCTAAATAGAAAGCATCCCAAGCAGAAATGTCACAAGTACCACCACGACCAGGACCATCACAAGGGAAACCATAACCAAAACGTTTTTTATCAGGCATAAGCTTCGAACCGCGTGCATCTAAAGCACCTTTTACTAAAATAAGTGTAGTTGTATGTAATCCTAATGCAATTGCATGATGAACTAAAAAGTCACCAGGGCCTATTTCAATAAATAAAGAATTAGTATTATTATTGATTGAATTTAACCAACCTGATAACCAAATTCCTTTGTTCGCAGATTGTGTTGGAATTAGATATGCATCACTAACTGAAGACGATAATAAAACATTAAAGTCATAAGAAGATTTACCTTGTGCAGCTTGAATATATTGTGCAAAAATAGGCTCAATTAAAATTTGTTTTTCTGGTGTTTCAAAAGCTAACATAACATCATTGTGTACATATAACCCTAAAGTATGAAAACCTAAAAATAAACAAACCCAACTTAAGTGAGAAATAATAACTTCTCTATTTTCTAAAAATCTAGCTAAAACATTATCAGCATTAATTTCAGGATCATATTCTGTAACTAAAAAGATAGTACCATGAGCAAAAGCTCCACACATAATAAATCCTGCGATATATTGATGATGAGTATATAAGGCAGCTTGAGTTACATAATCTTGAGCCATGTAAGCATATGCTGGTAATGAATACATATGTTGAGCTACTAATGAACAAATAGTACCAACAGCAGCAAGCGCTAAAGCTAATTGTAAATTTAAACAAGTATTAACTGTTTGATAAAGACCTTTATGATTAAATCGACCATTAATAATATTATGACCTTCAACTAATTCTTGTAAATTATGTCCAATACTCCAATTAGTTTTATACATATGACCTGCTACAATAAAAAGAACAGCAATTGCTAAATGATGATGTGCAATATCAGTTAACCATAAACTTCCTGTTTGAGGATTTAATCCTCCTTGAAAAGTTAAAATAGCACTACCTGCACCATTACTAGTCCCAAAAACATGATTAAAAGTATCTGGATTAGTTGAATAAGCAGACCAATTTCCACTAAAAAATGGAGCTAATCCATCTGGATGCGGCAATGTAGATAAATAATTATTCCAACGTATATGTTGTCCTCGTGACTCAGGAATAGCAACATGAATTAAATGACCTGTCCAAGCTAGTGAACTTACGCCGAATAATGCAGAAAGATGGTGATTTAATCTAGACTCTGCATCTTTAAAAAAAGCTAATGATGGTTTAAATAAAGGAACATATCCATGAATAAAACCAGCAATTAAGAATAACACTGATAAAATTAATAAAAACATTGAAGCTGTTGATAAATC
Source organism: Bigelowiella natans (assembly GCF_000002455.1). Lineage (NCBI taxonomy): Eukaryota > Cercozoa > Chlorarachniophyceae > Bigelowiella > Bigelowiella natans. The sequence continues at coordinate 41,611 of NC_008408.1, forward strand.
GTCATTAGATCGCATACCTATTGTATACCACCATTGATAAAGACCAGATGTTGATAATGTTACAGGTCCTGAAGCTCCTGCTCTAGTATAAGCTGCAACAGCAGATTGTCCGAACTGAGGATCCCATATTGCATGAGCAATAGGTCTTGTATGTAAAGGATCACTTACCCATTGTTCAAAGTTTCCTTGAGATGAAACATAAAATAAGTTTCCAGAAGCCCATAAAAAAATTAGAGCTATTTGGCCAAAATGAGATGCAAAAATTTTCTGATAAACAGAAACACCTTCAAATGTAGCAAAAAAATCATGAACGATACGGAAAAACCAAAGATCTTGTGTTGTTTCCATTGATCTTTTATCATCACCTAAAATACCAGAAGTAAATAATCGTAATTTCATATACTTAAAATCCCTCCAAAAACTAATTTTTATCTTATAATATTTTTATTATCGCATAAATTTAAAAATTTTTAATTAATAAGAGTACTATTATAATGCCTTTGCCTCATAGATTTTTTTTTAATGATCTTTTTGCATGCAACAGGGTTTGAACCTGTGATATCCTTTCGGAGATGGATTATGAGTCCATTGCTTTTGACCACTCAGCCATACATGCTAATTTAGTAAAACAAAAGAATGTTTTTCTTTATTTTTCAAAAAATAAAGAAAAACATTCTTTTGTTTTATTTATTTGTTTACTGTACCATATTTTACCATTTTTCTTTCAATACTTTGTAAAGTTTTATAACTAATGTTATAAAAACGTTCTAATACTCTTTTATCTATTTTAAATAAATCGTAAAGCGTTAGAATATTATGTCTTTTTAATAAAAATTTAGAATAAATTGACAGATCTAATTCATCAATACTAATCAACGTTAAATTTTTATCAAAAGATGTTTTATATTTAACAGTATTAAATTCAGTACAAATATTAAAGAAAGATTTTTTAAAGAATGTAGCTCTATTTGATAAACTTACAAGATGATTTTCTAAAAAGTTATCAGAATTTTCTAGCTTAATATCAATAAATGAAGTATCGTATATAGATAAAAATAAATTTACCATTGATTTGATAGAATTTTGTATAATAATTCTTGGAGAATAAGAACTATTTGTCCAAACCTCTAAAGATATTGAATCATTATAATTTTCTAAATTATCTAATGATATTAAAGAAGAATTTACTTTATTAACACAAGAAAAATTTGGGTCTATAATTAATGAAAAATTTGTTTTTTCTAAGATATCATTAGTATAATACGATAATAAAGAATTTAGCTCATAATTTAAATTACTATAGAAATTATTTAATAAATTAGCAGTTAATTTCATTTTTAAAATTAAAGATTTATTATTAGAAATAGTTGCAATATACTGAGTACTATCGACAGCATATATAGTATTTGGTAAAATAATATCAGAGCAACGAATTATTTTTGGACCATTCGATTTTAGATAAGCAAAATAAGATTTATTAAATTTTGTGTAAATATCCTTGACAAAAACTAGTTCTTTTAAATTCAAAAGTAAATCTAAAGAAGACTCTCTCACACCAGGTAATAAAGAATATTCATGTTTTGCTCCAACAATATTTACTGCAGTGATTACAATATTACTGCTATCAGATAACAATACTCGTCGTAAAACATTTGAATATAAAAATGCTTGATTTTTTAAAAAAGGACCAATGTAGAAACGTGAATAATAATTACGTTTACCACGTAATCGCGACTCTATACAAGAAAATAATTTATTTTCCATATTAAATATTATACATTAAAAATTATTAACGATATATTTTAAAAAATTATAAATCATTATATGATTATACTCTTCGTCTTTTTGGTTGACGACAACCATTATGTGGAGTTGTTGTTATATCACGAATTAAAGAAATTTTTAATCCAGCATCTTGTAATCCACGAATTGAAGTATGTCTGCCTGTTCCCAAACCTTTAACAAGTACTTGAGCACGATTTATGCCTTTATTTATACATTGTCTTGCTGCATACTCTGCAGCTGTCTTTGCTGCAAAAGGACTAGCTTTTCTTGCTCCACGAAAACCACAAATTCCTGCAGATGACCAAGATACTACTCTTCCACTAGTGTCTACAATTGTAATAATTGTATTATTGAGCGTAGCATAAATATAAACTATGCCATCAGATGCTTTCCACTTTGCTTTTTTAATTGTTAATTTACGTATCTGTTTTACCATAATAATAAAGCTCCTAAAATAAAAATATTAAATTAAAGTTAGATTATCCTTGACGTTGTTTATGCTTAGGATTTGAACAAATAACTATAACTTTACCTGAACGTCTAATAACCTTACAATTTTCACATATTTTTCTTACTGATGATTTAACTTTCATAATTACCGATTATCCTTCAAAAAAAATTACCAAATTGAAAATAATAATTCTCCACCGATATTATTACTATACGCATCTTTACTAGTCATTACACCTTTAGATGTTGAAACAATTATTATACCCAAACCATTTAAAATACGAGGTATTTTTTTAGAATTCGTATAAACACGTAAACTAGGTTTACTTAATCTACAAATATTTCTTATAAATGATTTACTTGTTTGTTCATTATATTTCAAATATACTTTTATATATTTATATTCTCTTTTTTTCTTTTTACAAACAATATTTATTGAATCTAAAAAGCCTTCTTGCTCTAAAATTCTTAAAATTAAAAAATTATTTAAAGTATAAGGAATTAATACAGCTTCGTGCTTTACTAAAATAGCATTTTTAATTTTATTTAACATCTTTCCTAAATTATCAGTCATTTATAAATCCCCCTTAAAAAAGTTACCCTTAATGATAATAGAATTTCATCAATTTAGTAAAAGTATTACTATCTCGGATACCCAACTGGCTTAATACATTTCTATTTAGTCTACAATTATACAAATTAATTAATGCGATTAACCTATTATAAGTAAAAGGTAATCCAGAATTTCTAATTAAAGCATTAAAGCGAACAATTGAAAGACGACGGAAAGTTTTTACATTTTTTCGTCTATGTTTATAAGAATAATTAAGAGCTCTTAATGAACCTTGCATTGCTGGTCTTGAAAGAGTAGACCAAGCACCTCTAAATCCTTTTACACTTTGCATCCTTTTTTTTCTCGTTCTACAAGTAATCTTACCGCGTTTTACTCTTGTCATTTTTTAATTTAACCTTCTAATATTTATTTTTATCTATTTACCAGAATAATACTCTAGAACTAATAAAATATTAATTGAATATCCTAAAACCTGTATATCAGGTAAATTCGTAACAGTAATTGTTAAATCATTGTTTAATTCATTTAAAACTAAATGAGAACAATTTAACGTTGAAAAAGAATTATTTTTATCATTTAAAGATTTTAAAATTTCTTTATTTATTACTATTTTATCAGAAATAGAACAATTAAATCCAGGAATATCTACTTTTTTTCCATTTACATTTATATGCCCATGACTAATAAGTTGTCTAGCTGATGCAACAGTAGGAACAAACCCTGTTCGATAAAGAAGAGTATCTAATCTCATCTCTAAAAGTTGAAGAAGTTTGTCTCCACTATTTCCTCTTTTTCTTCTTGCACTTTTTACATATTTAATTAATTCATGTTCGCTAATCCCATAATTATAACGAAGTTTTTGTTTTTCTTGTAAATGAAAACCATATTGTGATAATTGTTTATTATTATTTTGTGGTTTATTTGATGATTTTGAAGTAAAACCTGGTAATAAACCAAGACGACGGATGACTTTAACACGTGAACCTCTATAACGAGCCATAAAAAAAACCTTCAAAAATTAATATTTACTAAAAACTATATCTCTAAAGAACATTATATTTTACAATAGTTTTATTTGCTTCTGCCATTCTATGCATCTCATCTCTTTTTTTAATAGCTTCACCCATCCCATTTGAAGCATTAACAATTTCAGAAGATAACCTTTTAATTATAGAGTACTTATTTCCTGCTTTATTTTTTGAAGCTTGAAATAACCAGCGAATGGCTAAGGTTACTCCTCTCTCATTATTAATAAAAACTGGAATTTGTGTTGTAGATCCACCAAGTCTACGAGATCTAATTTCAACAAAAGGTGTAACATTTGAAACAGCTTGTTCTACAATTTTAATAGGATCTTGTTTAGTTACTAATTCGATGTCTTTTAGCGATCTATAAATAATTTTTCTTGCTAATGCTTTGTTACCTTTTTTCATTATTCTATTAATAATAATTTGAATTAATTCATTATTATAAAAAGGGTCTTTCTTAAAAATACGTTTTTTTGATAATTTACGACGTGACATATTTATTAAAACCTTCAGTGTTCTAGACTTTAAAAATGTTAAAATTTAAATTATTTACTTACTCCATATTTAGATCGTGATCTTATTCTATCTTTTACCGCAGATGTATCTAAAGTACCACGAATTATATGATATCTTACACCCGGTAAATCTTTTACTCTACCACCTCGAATTAAAACTACAGAATGCTCTTGTAAGTTATGTCCTATACCAGGAATATACGCAGTCACTTCAAACCCAGAAGTTAATTTTATTCTAGCAACTTTTCTTAAAGCGGAATTTGGTTTTTTAGGTGTTGTTGTATAAACACGTGAACAAACTCCACGTCTTTGTGGACACATCTTTAATGCTGGCGATTTTGTCTTTTTTGTTATTTTTTTCCTTGACGATCGTATTAATTGTTGTATTGTAGGCATATCTATTTTATTAAATTAAAAAATTTCTATGAAATTTAAGTGATTATTTAATTCATATATCAATAATAATAATTATGTGTTTGTTAATTCTATTCCAATTTTTTTAATTTAAAAAGAAAAAACTAAACCGTCTGGAAAAAGACGATTAATTTCAATGATTAATCCAGCAGTAAAAGTTAACCAGATAGCGAAAACAACAGGAACAGTAGATAAATAACCTTTAAATCCACTCATAATTTTTCTTTATAAAATATCTATAATCTTATCTGAAATATAATTATAAAAAATTACAAAAATTTAAAGGATAAAATTAAATTCTTTTTCTTCCAGGACGACGACCAGGGTCATTTGAAAGGAATCCAAAAATAAATAAACTTACAAATGAAGCAACAACTGTATATACAAAAGATTTTAAAATTAACATAATTTAAATAAACAAATATAATATGAATCAATTCTATTTTTATAAAAGCTTTAATATTTGAATTTAAGCCTTCTATCGGAATCGAACCGATAACTTTCGGTTTACAAGACCGATACTCTACCAATTGAGTTAAGAAGGCTATATATATTATTATATAATAATATATATATATCAATAAAATTTTAATTAAAAATGACAACAAATACAGGAAAAGTAACTCAAATTATCGGTCCAGTAATAGACATAACATTTCCTATTGAGGCTATGTCTAGTGTAAATATATACGACGCTGTAGTTATTGAAGATAAAACAGAAAAACTTTCTGTAACATGTGAAATTCAACAATTAATCGGTAGTCAGAGTGTAAGAACTGTTTCTATGAGTTCTACAGATAGAATTAAAAGAGGAATGGATGTAGTTCAAACAGGTACAGCTATTGCAGTTCCTGTTGGTAAATCTACTTTAAGACGAATCTTTAATGTTTTAGGACAACCTATTGATAATTTAGGGGATGTTAAAAATGAAGAAACTAGACCTATTCATAGATCAGCTCCAGAATTTGTTGATTTAGACATTAGATTAGAGATTTTCGAAACAGGAATTAAAGTTATCGATTTATTAGCACCTTATAGAAGAGGAGGAAAAGTTGGATTATTCGGTGGAGCAGGTGTTGGTAAAACTGTTCTTATCATGGAATTAATCAATAATATTGCTAAGGCTCACGGTGGTGTATCCGTTTTTGCTGGAGTAGGTGAGAGAACTCGTGAAGGTAATGATTTATACGCAGAAATGAAAGAATCTGGGGTTATTGTAGAAGATAATTTATTAGAGTCTAAAGTTACTTTAGTTTATGGACAAATGAATGAACCTCCTGGAGCACGTATGCGTGTTGGTTTAGCCGCATTAACTATGGCAGAATTTTTCCGTGATTCGTCAAAGCAAGATGTTTTATTATTCATTGATAATGTTTTTAGATTTGTTCAAGCTGGTTCTGAAGTATCTGCATTATTAGGGCGAATGCCATCAGCTGTTGGATATCAACCAACATTAGCTACAGAAATGGGTGGATTACAAGAGAGAATTACTTCAACAAAAGATGGATCTATTACTTCAATTCAAGCTGTTTATGTACCTGCAGATGATTTAACAGATCCTGCTGCTGCAACAACTTTTGCTCATTTAGATGCAACAACTGTATTATCTCGAGGATTAGCATCTAAAGGTATTTATCCAGCTGTAGATCCTTTAGGATCAACTTCAACAATGTTACAACCTTGGATTGTAGGAGATTCTCATTATGAATGTGCTCAAAAAGTTAAGCAAACATTACAACGTTATAAAGAATTACAAGATATTATTGCAATTTTAGGTCTAGAAGAGTTATCTGAAGAAGATCGTTTAACTGTAGATAGAGCTAGAAAAATTGAAAGATTCTTATCACAACCATTCTTTGTTGCTGAGATTTTTACAGGTTTAGCTGGAAAATATGTAGGTTTAAATGAAACAATTTTTGGTTTCAATAAGATCCTTAGTGGAGATCTTGACTCTTATAATGAGCAAGCATTCTATTTAGTAGGTAATCTTACTGATGCTGAAGGTAAAATGAAAACAATTAGCGAAAACTAATTAAAATAAATATCTTGTCTAAAAATTTAGACAAGATATTTGTTTATTAAAATTCTAAAAACAAAGAAGGACTATTTTATGAAATTAAAAGTAAAAATTGCAATTCCAGGAAAAGTTGTTTGGGAGAATGAAGTAGATGAAGTAAATATTCAGACAACAACAGGTAAAATTGGTATTTTACCAAATCATGCTCCAATAATTGCTACAGTTGAAACAAGTGTTTTAAGAATGAAGAGTGATGAGTCTCAAAATCCTATTCTAATGGTAATTTCAGATGGTTATTTATCACTTGAAAAAAATTCTATATTTATAGCAACAGATCGTTGTATTCTTGAAGATAATATTAATGCATCAAAATTAGAAGAAGATTATAAAACTGCACTTGAACGTTATAATAATGCTGAAAAACCAGGAAAAAAATATATAGCAAATAAAGCTTTAAAACGTATTAATGCTTGTTATGAAATTCTAAGTTATCGAAATAATGACTAAATTTTTGTCCATTTGTTATTAAAATTATAAATAAATTATAAATAAATTATAAATAAATTGCTAGTGTTAGAATTGATTTTTATCTAACTAAATTAACTTAATTTTAAAAACCAAAACTTTATTTGTTTCTTACAGATAACCAATTTTTTGCTTTCGTATAACTTGTTGGTGATAGTCTTATTGCTTCTTTCCAATAATCTGCAGCTTTATCAAAAAAAATTTTTGAAATTTCATCTTGATTATTAATTAAAGCTTGTTCTCCTCTATAATGATAAATAGTTGCTATATTATTTAAAGCTTGTGATAATCTAGGATTTCGATCTAAAGCTTGATAATAATATTCTAAAGCTTTACTTTGCTGACCATTACTTGAGTGTATCAAACCTATATTATAAAGCATATAGCTTCTATCATATGCATCAATTTCATATCTTAAAGCTTGGTAATAATTTTGTAATGCTTCAGCATATTCTCCTTCAGATTGTGCTGACATTCCATTACGATAATAAGTGAAAGCCCGTTTCTCATCTATTGATGTTGGTAACACTTTTAATAAAATATCTGCGACTACTGTAAATGTTTTATCGATAAAGTTATCATTTTTTTGAGATCTAGGCATCTTAAAAATTTAAATATTATAAATATTTTAAAAATATTATTTATTTGAACGTATTATGCTATAATGTAAATAGTATAAATAAAGATTTGATTAAAACTATTCTTTATTCCAATTTAAAAATCGAAAAATGTTCACTATTTTTCAGACATTTATTTTCTATTTTATGATTCAAATTCACTAACAAAAACTGCAACTATTGCTTTTATAATAAAAACAATTAATTTTTAATAACTCAAAAATTTTTGAGATTGTAACTTAAGTATAGCATAATTCTTATAATCTTATAAGATGCTAAAAATACATATTACTAAACAAAAGTACTACAAAAACATTTCTATATGATTTTTGCTAAAAAAACAGAAGCTGCAGGTTTCAAAGCTGGTGTAAAAGATTACCGATTAACATACTACACTCCTGACTATAAAGTAAAGGATACTGACATTTTAGCGGCTTTCCGTGTTACTCCTCAACCAGGTGTTCCTCCAGAAGAAGCAGCTGCAGCTGTAGCTGCAGAATCATCTACAGGTACTTGGACAACAGTATGGACTGATGGACTTACTTCATTAGACCGTTACAAAGGAAGATGTTATTTTATTGAAACTTTTGAAGGTCAAAAAGATAACCAATTCATTTGTTATATTGCTTACCCTTTAGATTTATTTGAAGAAGGTTCTGTAACAAACTTATTCACAAGTATTGTTGGAAACGTATTTGGATTCAAAGCTTTAAGAGCAATTCGTTTAGAAGATCTTAGAATTCCAGTAGCTTACGTAAAAACTTTTGAAGGTCCACCTCATGGTATTCAAGTTGAGCGTGATAAGTTAAACAAATATGGACGTGCTCTATTAGGTTGTACTATTAAGCCTAAATTAGGTCTTTCTGCAAAAAATTATGGTCGTGCTGTTTATGAAGGATTACGTGGTGGTCTAGACTTTACTAAGGATGACGAGAACGTAAACTCTCAACCATTTATGAGATGGAGAGATAGATTCCTTTTTGTTGCTGAAGCAATTTATAAATCGCAATCAGAGACAGGAGAAGTTAAAGGTCACTACTTAAATGCTACAGCAGGAACTTCTGAAGAAGTTTTAAAAAGAGCAGAGTGTGCTAAAGAATTAGGTGTTCCTATTGTTATGCATGACTTCTTAACTGGTGGATTTACAACAAATACATCATTATCTAAATACTGTAGAGAATCTGGTTTATTATTACACATTCACCGTGCAATGCACGCTGTTGTTGATAGACAAAAAAATCATGGTATTCACTTCCGTGTATTAGCGAAAACTTTACGTTTATCTGGTGGTGATCATTTACATAGTGGTACTGTTGTAGGTAAACTTGAAGGTGATAAAGATGTTACTTTAGGTTTCGTTGATTTAATGAGAGATGACTACGTAGAATTAGATCGTTCTCGTGGTATTTACTTTACTCAAGACTGGGCTTCTATGGGTGGTGTTATTCCTGTAGCTTCAGGTGGTATTCATGTATGGCACATGCCTGCACTTGTTGATATCTTTGGTGATGATGCTTGTTTACAGTTTGGTGGTGGTACTTTAGGTCACCCTTGGGGTAACGCTCCAGGAGCTGTAGCAAACCGTGTTGCATTAGAAGCTTGTATTAAAATTCGTAACCAAGGACAAAATGTTTTAAGAGAAGGTGGTAACGCTCTTCGTGAAGCAACGAAATGGAGTCCTGAATTAGCAGCGGCTTGTGAAGTTTGGAAAGAAATTAAGTTTGAATTTGATACAATTGATACTATTTAATTCAAAATTTTATTACTTTTAACTTTTATGTATAAACTTGTATATACAAGTTTATACATAGGTTTATAGCTCAGTTGGTAGAGCGTCTGCCTTACAAGCAGAATGTCATCGGTTCGAATCCGGTTAGACCTAAATTTAATTTGTCAGTATATAATCCACAATTCCATAATTTTTAGCTTCTCTAGATGATAAAAAACAATCCCTATCAATATCTCTCGCTACTCTACTAATTGTTTGATCTATATTCTCAATATAAATTTTTGTTAATATCCGTCTTAATCTTAGAATTTCTTCAGATTCAATTAAGATATCAGATGCTTGTCCTGAAACTTGCATAATCGGTTGATGTAATAAAACTCGTGAGTGTGGAAGTATAAAACGCTTTGTTCGTTTTCCATTTGCAAGAATAAGAGACGATATCGAAGAAGCAATTCCTATACAAAGAGTTACAATTTCAGAATTAATAAAATTCATTGTATCATAGATTGAAATACCTGATAAAACAGAACCACCTACAGAATTTATATAAAAATAAATTAACTCCTCTTTACTCTCACTATCAAGGTGTAATAACATAGAAATAATTTGATTACTAAAATCATCATCTAATAACTGAAATAAAAAAATTATACGATCTTTATATAATCTTGTATAAATATCTACCCATTGAGGTGTAGTATCGGTAGATTCTTTAAATAAAACTTTAGGAATTCCTATTGGCATACTATAACTTAATAATTTTTTAATATATTTTATAAAAGATAAATAATATATGTTTTAACAATATATTATATACTATATACTTTAAATAATAAAGTAATAATTTGCAATCTATTGATTATTTATGGTTTTTATATTTGTATATTAAAGAAAGAAAGTAAAATACATTTGTAAAAAAAGAATTAACAATATATATGGGATTACCTTGGTATCGTGTTCATACTGTAGTATTAAATGACCCTGGAAGATTAATTGCTGTGCATTTAATGCATACTTCTTTAGTTTCTGGTTGGGCTGGATCAATGGCATTTTATGAATTAGCTCTTTTCGATCCATCAGATCCAATTTTAAATCCAATGTGGAGACAAGGAATGTTTGTTTTACCTTTTATGACGAGAATTGGTATTACACAATCTTGGAGTAATTGGAGTATAAGTGGAGATTCTGTTGTTAACCCTGGAATTTGGAGTTATGAAGGTGTAGCTGCATCTCATATTATTTTATCTGGGCTTTTATTTATGGCAGCTATTTGGCATTGGGTTTATTGGGATTTAGAATTATTTATCGATAAACGAACAATGTTTCCTGTTTTAGATTTACCAAAAATTTTTGGTATTCACCTATTACTTTCAGGTATATTATGTTTTGGTTTTGGTGCATTTCATGTAACAGGTCTTTTTGGTCCTGGTATTTGGGTATCAGATCCATATGGATTAACAGGTAAGGTGCAACAAATTTCACCAGCATGGGGTGCTGATGGTTTTGATCCATTTAATCCTGGTGGAGTTGCTTCACATCATATAGCAGCTGGTATTTTAGGAATTATTGCAGGATTATTCCATTTAAGTGTACGACCTTCACAACGATTATACGACGCATTAAAAATGGGAAATATTGAAACAGTTTTATCAAGTAGTATTGCTGCTGTTTTCTGGGCTGCTTTTGTTGTAGCTGGAACGATGTGGTACGGTTCTGCAGCGACTCCTATTGAATTATTTGGACCAACAAGATATCAATGGGATCAAGGTTATTTCCAACAAGAAATTGAACGACGTGTTCAAGCAAATATTGATAATGGAAATAGCATTGACAAAGCTTGGTCTTTAATTCCTGAAAAATTAGCTTTTTACGATTACATCGGTAATAACCCAGCTAAAGGTGGACTTTTTAGAGTTGGTGCTATGAATAGTGGCGATGGTATCGCTGTAGGCTGGCTAGGCCATCCAATTTTTAAGGACAAATTAGGAAATGAATTATTTGTTCGAAGAATGCCAACTTTCTTTGAAACTTTTCCTGTACTTTTAGTTGATGAAAATGGAATTGTAAAAGCAGATATTCCTTTTAGACGTGCTGAATCTAAATATAGTATTGAACAGGTTGGTGTTTCTGCAACATTCTATGGTGGTGAATTAAACAATGCTACTTTTACAGATCCAGCTACTGTTAAAAAATATGCGCGACGTGCTCAATTAGGTGAAATTTTTGAATTTGATCGAACTACTTTAAAATCTGATGGGGTATTTAGAAGTAGTCCACGAGCTTGGTTTACTTTTGGACATTTAATTTTTGCTCTATTATTTTTCTTCGGTCATATTTGGCACGGAGCAAGAACTTTATTTAGACAAGTTTTTGCTGGAATTGATCCAGATTTAGATGAGCAAATTGAATTTGGAACTTTTCTTAAATTAGGTGATACTTCTACACGAAGACAATCTGTTTAAAATTAATGTAAATTTTTGAAGGTAAATAAAAATTATGGAAGCTTTAGTTTATACATTCTTATTAGTTGGAACATTAGGTATAATTTTCTTTTCAATTTTCTTTAGAGAACCTCCAAGATTATTAAAATAAAATTCTTTTATAACAAAAGAAATGAGGGTGATTTTATATATTAAATATAATAAATATGTGTTTTCATTTTAAATATATTTTTAATTCTATTTTATGTTATTTTCATTAATCTTCATGTTCTTCAAACGGATCTCGTAATGCAGAAGATGTTGGTCCGAAACCTACATAAATTGAATAACCTGTTACACTTATTAATAAAAACCAAACAAAAATAGTAAAAAAGAAAGCTGTACCATCCATATTAAAAAAAATTATAAGTAAAAAAAAAATAGAAAGTAAAATTCTTTGTTTCATTTTGAGTTTTAAATCATTTATGGCTACTAAAACAACAGTACAAAAAGCAATTGATACTACAAGTACAGTTACTCCTTTAGGGACTTTATTAAAACCATTAAATTCGGAATATGGTAAGGTTTCTATCGGATGGGGAACTACTGGAGTAATGGCAATTTTTATGTCTTTATTCGCTGTTTTTTTAACAATAATTTTAGAGATTTATAATGGATCTTTAATATTAACGGACGTAACTTTACAATAATATTAGAAAAAAAAACTATTTAAGGACTAATTCCTTAAATAGTTTTTTTTTTAGTTCTTATGATGCATATATTTCATAACATTTTATAACATTTTATAACATTTTATAAACATGAATTTTGAATTAAAAAATTTCAACACAATTCGTATTAACAAAAATCAAACAATCTTAATTAAAACAACAAATTTAGAAAATTCTTCGAAAGAAGATACCTATCAATTTATATTAAAAATGTTAAAAGCTGGTGTACATTTTGGACATAAAATAAAAAAATGGAATCCAAAAATGTCTCCTTTTATTTATCAAAAATTACAAGGGATTCATATTATTGATATAATTCAATCATATACATATCTAAAAAAAGCTTGTAAATTAGTTTACTCAAAGTCATTAACAGATAATTATAATACATTTCTTTTTGTAGGAACTAAAAAACAATCTCCTATACCAAATTCAATTTTTTATCATGCCTCGCGTTGTAATTCTTTCTATATTAATAACAAATGGCTAAGTGGTATGTTAACAAATTGGGAAAATACAACTAGATCAATAAATACTTTAAAATATTTAAAAGTCTACCAGAAAACAAATATGTTTTCTAAATTATCTATGAAAACACATAGTATTATTGATAAAAAGAAAAATAGATTAGAAAAGTATTTTGGTGGAATTCAAAATATGACATCTTTACCTAGTACTGTTATTTTAGTTGGTCAACATAATGAAATAACTGCTTCTAAAGAATGTCGAAAATTAGGGATAAATAACATTACTATCTTAGATACAGATTGTAATCCAGAGTTTGTTGATTTATTTATACCAGCTAATGATGACTCTAGTTCATCCCTAAATCTTATTTTAGGAGAACTTCAAGTTGCTATAAATATAGGAAGACAAAAATTTTGTGAAAATTTAAAAACCTGGAAAAATTCTTCTTCAATTCTTAAACAAATTTAAATTATAATTTCAATAATATTATATTACATTTGCATCTAACAGAGTTAATTTGTGATATAATATTATTGGAATATCATGCAACTAAGCGGACTTCGTATAGTGGTAATACCTTAGCCTTCCAAGCTAAAGCGAGGGGTTCGATTCCCCTAGTCCGCTTTTTTTCCATGATAAAAGATAAAAATATATATAATGAAAAGCGATTGGATAGTTCAAGATTTTTTTAGATATTTGTTTAGATTAAGTTGTTTTTTATTTTTGTTTGGATTTAATGTTAATTTTTTATTAATATTTTTTGTTATTATTCAGAATTCTTTAACTCAAAATAATATATTAAATATTTATTCATCTGGGCTATTTTTTGATTACAATCAAACAAAAAAAGTAACTCAACAAATAACGATTATTTTAATATTATATTTCTTTATTGAACAAATTTCTTCTTTTTAATAAAGAAATATAATATTAAAATAATTTATAGGGATACTAACTCAATGGTAGAGTACTCGGCTTTTAACCGATTAGTTCTGGGTTCAAGTCCCAGGTATCCCAATTCCTTAAATCACAATTATATTTTGTTAGTAATGATTTTTACAATAAGTCCAGTACCTCCAGGTATTAATTTTCCTAAAATTACATTTTCTTTTAGTCCATTTAAAAAATCTATCCGTTTTTCTAAAGCTGCTTGACTTAATACTTTAGTCGTTTCTTGGAAACTTGCTGAAGAAATAAAACTTTCTGTACGTAACGAAACTTTTGTTATTCCTAATACTAGAGGTTCATAAACAACACGTCTATGATATAAATTTGTATTAATTTTTTCTAATTTTTGAAAATTAATAAATTCCCCCTCCAATAATCCAGTTTCACCTCCATTAACTATTTTTACTTTTGACGTCATTTGTTTAACTATAACTTCAAAATGCTTTCTAGAAACTAGAATACCTTGTGAACAATAAACTCGACAAACTCCATCAATTATAATTTTCTGTATTTTTAATATACTTCGTTTTACAGCTCGATATTCTGAAAGTGTTTTATTATATTTCTTAAAGAAAGCCAATAACTTAATATATAAGTTTGTTTGAATGAGATCAACATTACCTTTTCTAGCTTCAAAAAAGTGTTCAATTTTTGGAATTCCTTGAACAATATCTCCTGTTTTTAATTTGTTATATAATAGTGTCATTATCGGAGATCCTTGTGAAACAAAATCACCGTTCCAAACGTAAAAAATACCTGTTATTGGTGACAATAAAGGTGTACCTTTTCGTAAAACTAAAAAGGAATTACTTTTTTCGATTATTTGACCTGACTGATTTATTTTCTTTCCAGGTGAAACTTGCGATGTTGAATATATTAAAGATCCAAATTTTGGATAAATTTTACAACAATGTGGCTTTGTTATAAAATAATTTTTAGTATCTTTTTTAATAATTGTTTCTTGATTTTTATTTCTAAAAATAGAAACTTGTAATTTTTCATTTTTTGTAAGGATCATTAAATGATTGTATAAAGTTTTATATCCTGAATATTTAACTATATTTTGTGCTATAATTTCTCCTTGATATGGACTTAAAAACTGAATTCGAACAATTGTATCCCATTTAGGTAACCAATTAAAGTGAGTTTTAGAAAATTGAAACAAATTATCAATGAAGAAATTCTTATTAAAATTTGTAATAGATTTTTTCATAATTACATTGATAATTGATGATGTGTAAAATAAATTAAAGATTTCTAAATTTTTACTTGATAACTTAAGTTGTGAATTTTTCTCAGAAGAATGTGTTTGTAAATTTAAATTTTTATAAAAGTCATTAGTTAACATATTAACAATTTTATAGTTTCTAAAATTTTCTTTTTTATTAGTAATAAAAATATTAAATAAAACTGTATCTTTTTTTGAAAATGTTGACAGTAATAAAGGTACTTTTATAAAGAATTTAAATTTAATTTGATTCATTAACTTTGAAAACGTTGTTTTAGTTGGTCTTCTTTTATTAAAATATTTTGATTCAAGAAGAGTGGACTCATCAGTAAATGACCCATATGAATTATTTGTAAAAATATTTTTTAATTTCTTATTAATTAAATGAAATGAAAAATTTTTATATTGAATTATAAATTTTTGAAAATAATCAATATCAAAAAGTGATCTTTCCTCAATTATCATTTTTATTAATGAATAAAAACCTAATGGAAATTTTAAATTATATTGTAATATTTCATATGATTTTAAATCAAACGAACTTTTTAAGGATTTCTTTAATGCAAAATTAACTGCTTGTATTTGTGGAATACGTGAAATAAAAATAAAATTTTTATTTTTAATATTAATTAAATTATCTGTTTTTAAAGCAAAAAGAAAATGTTTTTTATAAAATTGAGAAGAAGAAAAACTCCAAAAATTAATTCTATTTAAAATAGAAGTAAAATCTTTTAAAATTTTTGGGATAGGCAAAGATTCATTATAAAAAAATCTTTTATCAAGAAAAGATTTATGGGAATTAAAATATTTAATATTATTATTTAAAATAGTTAATGTTAATAAGTCTTGAATTAACATTTTATTTTCTGCTTTTGAAATTGAATAGTTTTCATTATTTATATTTAATGATAAATTACTAAACCTTTTTCCTGAAAAATTTGGAACTTTTTCAAAAATATTTCGGTGTTGAAATAAATCTTCTTTTCTTTGTTGGAAATAATTAAAATTTTCTAGAACAGAATTAGTGCTATTTATTGTAATATTATTTTTTATTAAATATATTGTTTGATAAATAAATTCGGATAATAATTTCGTTGAAATTTTATTTTCAGCAAGAATTATTAAATTTGAAGTTGTATTTAAAGTTTTTAAAAGAAATAAAAGATCAAAAATTGTTTCTTTCTTTTTATTACAATAAAATATTGTAAATTTATTACTTTCTTTTAAATATTTAAGATAATTAAAATAAAACAATAAATAATTTATATTATTTATTTTTGTTGAAAATAATTTTGTCAAAATTAAATGTTCAATAACCAAAATCAATTTATTCATAAACAAGTTTATTTTACTATCAATTTTATGTAAATTTTGTTTTTTAAAATTCGTTTTTTCTTCAAACTCTTGTTTATAATATAATTTTACTTTTATAATATCATTCATTTCTACAGATATATGTTTTTGGTAAAAATTTAGATATTTTAAAAAATAATTATTTGAAATATATTTAAAGTAACTTGTAGGAGATAAAAACCCAAGTTTACGTTGAATATTATGTTTTGGTTTAAAATACTCGTTTTTTAAAGTAAATTTTGTAAAAAAATCTGAAGAAAAAATGGGTAATAAAACTGAATTATTTTTTATAAAAAATAATTTTTCTTTTATTAAAAAGTTCTTAGAATTAAAAGTAATCGGTATTTTTCGTGAGGTTTTAGCTTCTACTGACTTTGAACTTTTATAAAAATATATTGCATTATATTTTAAAATTGAATTTTGAGTAAACCAAGTAGTTCTTTCATCAGTATTTTCATAATAATTCGAAAAAGTATTTTTTGAAAAAAAAGTATTTTGTTCTAAACGTTTATTGAGTAAATTTAAAAGTTTAGATTTTGCTATAGAATTAAAAGGAATTTTGATTCGGTTGTCCTTTATAACTTTATTATTTATTCTTAAAGATTTTTCAACTTCTTTTATTTTATTTTGAATAGGATAAAAAAATTGAAATTGATGATAATTTTTGATATTTTTAATTAAAAATTTATAAAGAGGATATTCTGTAAATAATAGTATTTCATTGCTTTGAGAAATATTATCTTTTATAAAATGACGTTTTTTACGAACAACACAAACTTTTAAAAAGGACGCTGATAAGTTTAATAATTTTGCTTGAGCTAACGGAAATTTATAACTTAAAAAATCATTTTTCTTTGGAAATAGTTGTAATGGAAATACGGACTTATAAATTTTTCCATGTAAAATCCAAATTTTCTTTTTATTTGTTGAAAGATGATTTTCATCAAAAAGAATTTCTCCTTCAAGTTTAGAATTAACAGTATATTTTCCTTCGATTTGTTGTGTATTAGAAATCTTATTGGATTGTTGTGCTATTAATTGATTTTTTTTGACTTTTTCATTATTTTTTACAAAAACCAGTGTATATAAAATAGCTTCAAATTTTTTTGGTTTTATTTTTTTTATTATAGGATTAATTATAATTAATCCTTTTCTTTTTACTAAAAAGGCAAAATTACCATTATATAGATTGACAATATCTCCATACAAAGAAGAAGAATATTCAACAATTCCATCAAAAGGAGAATATAGCTGACTTTTTACATTACCTGAAAAAACTCCTCCTGTGTGAAATGTTCGCATTGTTAGTTGTGTACCAGGTTCTCCAATTGATTGTGCAGCTATAACTCCAACAATTTCTCCTAAAGATATCAATTTAGAATGTGATAAATTCCATCCATAACAAAGTTGACACAATGTAGAATTAGAAGCTTTACAGGTTAAAGGTGAACGTATAAATACACGTTTTAAATGATTTGCTAATAAAATAGATAAAGAATCATCTATTTGTTGATTTTTTAAATACATTAAACTATTAATTTTGATATCTTTACCTAAAACTCTTCCATAAAGTTGATCTTTTAAAGCTAGTAAAATATCTGTACCTTGATATAAATTTGATAAGAATATCCCTTGTTTCGTTCCACAATCAAGCTGTGAAATTATAACGTGTTGAGCTGTATCAACTAATCGACGTGTTAAATAACCAGCTGTTGCTGTTCTTAAAGCTGTATCTACAACACCTTTTCTCGCTCCATAACAAGATATCAAATATTCTGTAACAGTTAATCCTTCTCGAAAATTACTTTTTATCGGTAAATGAATGATTTGGCCATTTGGATCTGCCATTAAACCTCTCATTCCTATAAGTTGTCGGACTTGAGAAATATTTCCTCTTGCCCCAGAAAAAGCCATCATATAAATAGGATTTAATTTGTTAACAGTTTTAAACTTTTTATTTATATTAATTTTTAATATCTCACTAATTTTTTGCCAACTGTTAATTAACTTTTGAGAATGTTCAACTTCATTTAAAACTGCTAAATTAAGGTGATTTGTAATATCTTTAATATTATCATTTGTTTTTTCAATTAAATCATATTTTGTTGAAATTGTTTTTAAATCATCAATCCCTAAAGATATCCCTGCAGTCGTAGCATATTGAAATCCTACTTTTTTTAAATTTTCAACTAAATTGATCATATTATATTGTCCTGTATTAAGGATTGACCAAATTAATAATGTTTTTAGTTTTCCTTTATTAAAAGGGTAATTAAAAAAAATTTTTTCCATAAATTTTTAGATTCATTTGTTCTTAAATTTTAACTATAGTTTAATATAAGAGGCTATTAAAAATAACACGTCCAACAGTTGTTTTGATATATTGACTTAATTGATATCCCTTTAAGTTATAATTAATTTGATAGTTTTCATACTGAAAGCGAAAAAATTTTCCACTATAAACTTCAAGTCTTCTTAAATCTAAAGAATTATTTTCAAACATAATATTTTCAGACCATTTAATCCAAATTTCTGTGTGAATATTAACTTTATTTTGATTATATGCTTTTAAAACATCATTTAAGTTATTAAAATATATTGACCAATTTTCACCTTTCTTATTTAAATGGCAAGGTTTTATATAAGTTTTTACTTTATCCAATAAATTAGAAGTTAAATAGTAACAGCCTAATACTACATCTTGACCAGGCGTTAAAATAGGTGAACCCATAGATGAAAGAAGAAGATTATTTCTTGACCATAAAAGTTTCCAAGATTCTGCTCGAGACTCAAAAGATAAAGGAATATGCATTCCCATTTGATCTCCATCAAAATCTGCATTAAATGCTGGACAAACTAATGGATGTAATTTAATAGCTTTTCCAGTTACTAATTTAGGTTTAAATGCTTGAATGCCTAATTTATGAAGTGTAGGTGCTCTATTTAATAAAACTAAATAGTTATTTAAAACAAAATGAATAATTTCATTTAAAAAAGAAGCTTTAGTATGTATTATATGTTTTGCTCCTGGTATTGTTTTTGTTAAATTAAAACTTATTAAATATTGTATAATAAAAGGATAAAAAAGTTCAATAGCCATTTTTAGTGGAATTCCACATTCATGTAATTTTAATTCTGGATCAACAATAATAACAGATCGTCCAGAATAATCTACTCGTTTTCCTAATAAATTTTGTCGAAATCTTCCTCTCTTTCCTTTTAAAATATCGGATAAAGATTTTGAAGAAATATTATTGTTCTTTTTTGATTTATCTTGTTGAATTAACTCATCTACAGATTCTTGTAAAAGTCTCTTTGTATATCGAATTTCTTCGGTAAATTCATTAAAAGCAGAGTTATTATAAAATTTTTTTAAACGAAGATTCCTCAAAATTATAGTTTGATACGATTTATTTAAATCTGATACAGCAATCTTATTTGATCCAAGTTCAACTATAGGTCGTAAATCTGGTGGTAAAACAGGTAATGAAGAAAGAATCATCCATTTTGGTTGTAATTTTGCTTGTCTAAAATACATAATTAATTTTAATCTTCGAAAAACTTTATTTTTTTTCCAATTTAATTTTTTTATCTTCTTTTGAAAAGAAATAAATTGTTGTTTCTGAAAAAAATATGAAAAAAGAATTCCAGATAATTCTTTTATTTCTTCTTTTATTTCAAAAACAGTAAATCGTATTTGTCTTTCTAAATTTAATAATTGAAAATTATAATCAAAATATTTTAACCAACAATAAAGTATACTTGTTCCAAATAAGAAAGTTTTTTCAAAATATTCATCGTTTAATTTTTTTTGTAAGGGATCAATCTTTATAAAATTCTCTTTCATTCTTTGTTTATATTTAAAGAACCAAATAATAGTATTCCATTGTTTTTTTGCTTCCCATTGGAATGAATAAGATAATGAATAAAAATTGTTTAAAGTATAATATAAATAGCTAAAGTTATATTTTAACTGTTGATCTTGTTTTGTTTTCAAAATGAAAACAGCTTGTTTTAGATTTTTTAAATAAGAAATTATATTTTTCTGAACATGAAGAGAATATTTAAGGTTTATTGAATCTTTAAAATATGTATTATTTAAATTTTCAGTAATCTCAAAAGTCTCTTTCTTTAGAATTTGGTTTTTCTTAGGTTTTTGAAAAAAGTTTTTGAAAATTATTCCATCGGTACTATAAACGATAGATTCAATAGATTTCAAAGGAATATCTAATAAAATCGATATATATTTAAGATACCAAATATGAACAACAGGTGAGACTAATTTAATATAACCTAATCTATTACGTCGAACTTGTGAAGAAGCATATTCAATTCCACAAATGGCGCAAAAACCTATAAATTCATTTTCATATTTTTTACCACAAGCACATTCAAAGTCCTTTATAGGTCCAAATGTCTGTTCACAAAACAATCCAGAATTTTCTGGTTTTAACGTTTTATAATTCATTGTTTGAGCTGTCTTTATTTCACCAACAATATTACCATTTGGTAATATCCTAGAACTCTTTTTTACAATTGATTTCGAAGAACATATTCTAATTTCAATTGAACTAATACTTGAATCACGGGAATTTTGTATAGAATAATAATTCATTATTTTTACCTTCAAGTAATTTTATTTAAAAAATTGAATATTTAAACATAGTGATTGTAATTCTCTGATTAATACTTTAAAAGTTTCTGTTGTACCAAATTTTATTGTTTCGCTATTTAAAATAGATGTTAATACTTTTTGTCTGCTTTTTATATCATCGGATTTAACAGTTAAAATCTCATGTAATGTATAAGCAGCACCATAACCTTCTAATGCCCAAACTTCCATTTCACCAACTCTTTGTCCACCTTTTTTTGATTTTCCTTTCAAAGGTTGTTGAGTAACAAGTGAATAAGATCCTGTAGATCGAGCATGAACTTTTTCTTCGACTAAATGAATTAATTTTAAAATGTAAGCTTTACCTATTGTTATTGGTTGATCAAACGGTAATCCAGAATATGAATCAAAAATTCTATTTTTTCCTGGATAATATGGATGTAATAACCAATTATTTCCTGTTTTGATATTCGAAAAATACAAATTTGAATAAATAAAATTTCTGGATACTTCAAATCCAAACGATTCATCAAAAGGTATAACTTTAAATCGTCTTTGTAAATAGAAACAAGACAATCCTAATAAACATTCTAATACCTGTCCGATATTCATTCTTGAAGGTACTCCTAATGGATTTAAAAGAATATCAAGAGGAATTCCATCATTTAAATAAGGCATTTCTTGGATCTTAAGTATTTTTGATATAACACCTTTATTTCCATGTCGTCCTGAAATTTTATCTCCTATTTGTATTAATCTATTTTGCATCAAATGAATTTTAATTGTCTTTAAATCCTTTAAAATTTCAGTTTTCTTTTTTATTTTTCCTTTATCTTTTATGTAATCTACAAATGTTATTCTTCCTCTTTTATATTTAGGAACTCTCAAAGAAGTATTTCGATAATGATCATTTTGTTTCTGTAATATTTCATATAACAATTTTCTATAAGGTGATAAGATTCGAGTTTCAATTGGTAATAATTTACCTACTAAAATATCGTCACTAAAAACTCGACTTCCTATTTTAATAATCCCATTTTTATCCAAATTTTTTTTATTTAAGAATGATATATTTTTTATATCTCTTGTAATAATTTCACTGTTCTCTTTGTTCTTTTTTATTTCTGTTTCAAACTTTTCAAGATGAGTAGAAGTATAAATATTATTTATTACGAGTTGCTCATTAAGAACGATAGCATCTTCAAAATTATAACCTTTCCAGGAAATATAACCTACAAATAAATTTTTTCCTAAAGCTAATTCATTTCTACAACTTGATAGCCCACTTATTAAAGGATTCTTTTTTATAATAAATTGACCTTCATTTAAAGTCAATCTATTAACAGAGCACGTACCCTGATTTGAGCTGTTATATTGTTTTATATAATATTGTATTTTTTGCTCTCTTACATAGGACATATAGTTAGTTATTTTTAAACTTTCTTTACTATTTGTTAATAAATCTTTTAAATTATATTTAAGGCGGTTAAAATTTCTCGATTTACTTTTAATGCAAGTAATTGTTTCTAATGGATTACTTTTAAAATTGAAACTTTTATGTTCATTTCGGATATTAGAAATTGTAATCTTTTTTAAACTTAAATAACTTATAAAACCATTAGGAGGAGATTTAACATTATCTTGTAAATCAAAAAATATCTTTGTCTCTAATCCAGTTCCTACTAAACAACATTCTGTTTTTAAAAGAGGCACAGCTTGTCGTTGCATATTTGAACCCATTAAAACTCGATTTGCATCATTATGTTCCATAAAAGGTATTAAAGAAGTGGCAACTGAAA
Source organism: Bigelowiella natans (assembly GCF_000002455.1). Classification (NCBI taxonomy): domain Eukaryota; phylum Cercozoa; class Chlorarachniophyceae; genus Bigelowiella; species Bigelowiella natans. Next base: position 64,824 of record NC_008408.1, read on the forward strand.
GCATTTGTAATTGTGAAATTGAAATGAAATCTACTTTCTTTTTTGATACTTCTTTAAATTGTTGTTTTATTCTTGCTGCTATTTTATTTTTACTTAAAAAACCTATACGAGATTTTTTTATATCAAAAGGAACAATATTACTTTTATCTTCTTGATTAGCAGATAAATAGTTAATTCCCATTTCATATAAAATTCTACCATTACAAACTCTAAAAAAAGGTGTTTCAATAAGCCCTTCACTATTAATTTCAGCAAATAATGCAAATGAATTAACCAATCCTGCATTTTTACCTTCAGGAGTTTCAATTGGACAAATTCTACCATATAAAGTAGGGTGTATACTTCTAATTGTTAATGTAGCTGTATCACGATTAACTCCACCAATTCCTAAAGAACTTAAACGTCGTTTATGTGTCAACGTAGCTAATGGATTTACTTCATCCATAAATTGTGATAAAGGATTAACTCCAAAAAATTCCGCCAAAGTTGTATTAATTGGAGTTGATGAAAAAATATTTGTTAAATGTAAATTGTTTTTGATATTGCCTAATTTATCTTTAACGTATTTTTGTAATCGTAAAATACCTATTCCAAATTGAGATTGAATTAATTCTCCTGCAATTTTTACTCTTTTATTTTTTAAATTATCTATATCATCGGTTTCTTCAATTTTATATTTTATTTTTAATAAAAAATGAACCGCTAAGATAAAATCTTTTGAAGTTAAAGTAGAATGTTGAATAGTTTCTTCTATATTATTAAATTTTTTATTAATTTGTATCCGACCTCTAGTACCTAAATCATAATATTTAGGATTCATAAATCGATCGAAAATTGTTATTTTATTTTGATTTTTCAAATTTCTAGAATTTATAGAAGACTCTAATTGTGAATAAAGTTCTATTTTTTCTAGAGCCTCCTTTTGTGATTTAAAGTTTCCTAAATTATGATTCTGATTTGGAATAGGATATTTTAGAAGTTTAATTAAATTACTTTTTGTTACTCCTAATGCTTGTAAAAACATTAAAGCAGGAACTTTAGGTACTTTTTTAACTTTCATCCAGATATTATTTTTTTTATCAATCTCTATTCTTAACCAATTTCCTCTTTCTGCAATTATATCTGCATAATATGTATTTTCATTTTCTTTATGATAATAAATTCCTGGAGCTCTTGTTATTTGACTCATTATAACTCGCGGAGAACCATTAGTTATAAAATTACATTTATTAGTCATTATGGGTATATTTGTTAACGTAATCCACTCTATTTCATCTTTATATGAAATTAGTCTAATAGGTATTACTAATTCACAATTGTATGTTTTTGAAGTAATTACACATTCATTACATGTATATGTTGGTAAATTTAACTGAAATAAATTTGGATAAACTAATAATTTCTTTTTATTCTTTGTTATATCCAATTTTTTTATTTCTTTTTTTATTCCATATTTCAAAAAAGTCAAAAAACTTTTTCTTTGTAATTTTAATAAATTAGGAAAAAATAAGGGAGTTATATACATAATTTCATTGATTTTTGTCAAAAAATTGTTTTTTTTTTTATTTTAATTTTGTTATTATTAATCGTTATATTGTATTAATATGATATAGATATTTATGTATTCTTAGGTGGTGTGGCCAAGTTGGTAAGGCAAGAGATTGCAAATCCCTCATTCCCCAGTTCGAGTCTGGGTACCACCTTATTTTTTAGATTTATTTATAATCAAACAAGAAGATCTATAATATTTCTTTTTTACAAACCTTTTTGCTGCTACTTTTTAGTTCTGACAAAAATGCAAGTAATGATAATAATATTATAGATCATCAGTTTACACATTTATTATAATTAATATTTTTATAAGCTATCAAGTTATAGCTAGATGTGTAATTTTATTAAAATAACTTTAAATTTTTATCTAAATCCTACTGAAGCTTGCCAAACAAATGCAAGTAAGAAAAAGAAAACAGGTATAGCTGGTAAAACATTGATTAATGGATAAAAAATACTATAAATTTCTGGTAAACGTGCAATGATAGTTATCATAATTAAACCCTCTTTATTTTTTATTTTGTTTTTATCAATATATCATTCTATTAACTATTAATTAAAAAGAAAAAGATATAAAAAACGTTATCTAACTTAAAAATTAAATATAGTTATCAATACAATTTACATAGTATTGACTTATTAATATAATAACAAATTTTCAGCTATCATGTAAACATTAATTTTAATTTTAGAGAGAGAGGGATTCGAACCCTCGATATAATAACTTATATAACAGATTAGCAATCAGTCGCTTTCAACCACTCAGCCATCTCTCCTAATAATATTTTAATTATTCCTTATAATATGTTATAACATATTATGTAAATCGTAAATATTTTAAGATTACTTATTAAAATTAATAAACATTTAGAGTAGAAGGGATAAAAATATGGCAAAAAAAGGAATGTTAGAAAGAGAAAAAAAAAGACAAAATCTTGTCTATAAATACAATTCACGCAGACAAGCTTTGAAAAATTCAATCAAATATAGTAGCTCTTTTTCAGAAACATCTCTATTAAAAAAAGAATTAGAGAAGTTACCTCTTAACAGTATGAAAATTAGACTAAGAAATAGGTGTTTTGTCACAGGAAAGCCTAGAGGTTTTTATCGAAACTTTGGTTTATCAAGAAATATGTTACGTTATATGGGACATGAGTGTCTAATACCAGGTTTAATGAAAGCAAGTTGGTAAACCTTACCAATTTGTTTTATGCGGGGTAGAGCAATACGGTAGCTCGCAAGGCTCATAATCTTGAGGTTACAGGTTCGAGTCCTGTGCCCGCCTATTAATTAATTAATAATTAAAGTGAAATTTATTATATATTGTAATTATAGGATTATGGTACAATATATTTATATTTTTTAATTATTTTTACGGGATATAGCGCAGTCTGGTAGCGCTTCTGTTTTGGGAATAGAAAGTCACAGGTTCGAATCCTGTTATCCCGACTAAAACGTCTTTAGTTCAGTTGGTAGAACGTAGGTTTCCAAAACCTAATGCCGTGGGTTCAAGTCCTACAAGACGTGTTTTCAAATTACTTTATTTACTTATCAAACATTTTTGTTATTATGAAGCATCTTTTATTACAAAACTATATTTTAAATTGCCAAGAGTCAGATTTGAACTGACGACACAAGGATTTTCAGTCCTTTGCTCTACCAACTGAGCTATCCTAGCTTATTTATTTATCTATAATATAATACTATATTTCTATTACAGCTGATCTAAAGTCAATCAGCTGTAATTTTTATCATTTTGAATATTAAAGTGAAGAACCTAATCCTGTATATGATCCGTAAAATAAGATTCCTAATAGCCCTAATGCTAATGAACCTACAACGAACCCAACAATCCATAGTGGAATTCTTCCAGTTGTTCCTATAAATGAATTTTTCATATTATTTTTTATTTTCATAGTCTGTTTTACAATTTTTCTTTTTTAATTTTTTTGGTTTTTAATTAAAAATGTAGCTTGAGAATAATACGGCTAAAACAAAAATTAATAATAAACCCCAATATAAGCTTGTACGATTTAGCTCAACACTTTGTTTATTTGGATTTGATTTACTCATGATTCAATTCACACCTTCTTTAATAGTTAGATTTTAAATTTTTTTGACTTTTTGACTAACTTTATAGTTTACTTATCGCTGAATAAATTGCATCGATGTTATGGATCCTATAAAAAAAACAGTTGGTACTGCTAATGCATGAACAGCTAACCAACGGAATGTAAAAATAGGATATACAACTGGCTTTTTATTTTCAATAAGATTAATTGTTTTATTTTTAATAGTCATACTTAATTATCCTTCATATCTAGATATTAAATTTTATTTAATATTTACAGTTTCCCAAATCTATCTAAAACAATAGGTGCTTCTTGCTGTCCATTACTAAAGTATTCATTTGGTCTAGGACTTCCAAAAACATCATACGCTAAACCTGTACTTACGAATAACCATCCAGCTATGAATAGCGAAGGAACTGTTATACTGTGGATAATCCAGTATCTAATACTAGTTAAAATATCTGAGAAAGGACGTTCTCCTGTTGTTCCAGCCATTTTTATAATCCTTCAATAAAATTGTTTTTAAATAATTAACAAAAAAGTCCATTTATTTTAAAGAAAAAATAAATTTTTATCTTTCTTATTAATATTAATTATAATAGAAAAGTATATAATTTAAG